>NW_010339045.1:0-26393 GCF_000700745.2 Antrostomus carolinensis
TCATTTTTAATCCATGACCCCTTTGTTGTGACTCTCTTGCTATATATCACTGGTGGGGGGACTGAATGCAGGACCGCATGGTCTTACCTGTGGGTAAAACCACCACACGTGGTAATGTGTGTGCTGTGCTCAGCGCAGACCTGTGACTGTAGACACACCAGGAATACTCCTGACATAACAGACTCATCTCATTCAAAATTTACCACCAGAAGCTCTCCATTTCTCTCAGTGAGTGTGTTGCTCCCACAGTCTTCTTGTACAGAGCTATAAAGGGAACTGAAGAACAGGGATGGGCCCAGAGCCTCTGGTGCTTCATTGCTCCCTCATTCCTGCCCCATACCCACTTTTCCTGCACAGCTGCTTGCCTTGCACAGCCTGCCCTGAAATGGCTTGTGTCCCACCTTCTCTACCTTGTCCCTAGTTTCCTGTACCAGGACAGATACCCCATATATGCTCCTCAGGCAGCTTATTAATGGGTGATCAAACCAGTGAATTTATACAAGTGGGTTTCTAGCTGTTCTCTGAGAGACAGTGTGTTCAGGGTATGTTTTTGGATACAAATGTCACTCTCCAACCCTGACCCTTGGCAATCTTGGATGCTCCTTAGCAACATGGCCAAAAATGAGAAGCCTCAGGCACACAGACAAGTTACCATGGGGTGACAAGTTCCTGTGTGTCAGCTACCCTGCAATGGCTGTCTGCACCGACATTATCAAACGCCTGCAAGGAAAGGCTCGTGACTCTGTGATTTGCTTTTGCCACAAACTAACAGTATGTACGCAGTGACTGCACATCAGCTGCTAGGAGGTAATTTCTTTTCCACTTTCATCCTGCCTGGGCCTGCAGTATTTTGCTGGTTGATTTGACAGGCCCTGGGGTAGGCGCAGCCTGTGGATGGCTGGGAGCTTGTTGCTATAATTTCCCACTTCCCTCCTGTCTGATGGACAGCCTGGCAGCTTGTATGCAGATGTGGGTCTGGCAGTTGCTGGCTGGCGGAGGGTCTAGGGAAGTACCCATGGAGTGGGAGGGAAACATTGGCTGTGATTTAGTGGTTGGGGAGGGGTGGGAAAGATGACGGGTATAGAGAGAAAAATTATGCAGATGCTTGTCAGTGCAGTGGAGACAACAAGGGTTCACAGAGGCTGGAAGATAATAGCTGATGCTGTGATAGTGGTTCTGAGGGAATTGACTCAATACAAGAGAAACAGTTGTCATGTCAAGCAGGACCCCCACCTCATTCCCAACAAAACTATAAAGATATTAGAGTAGGAAAGGGAAACAACCTCTGCTCGTCCTCTTTTTTTTTTTTTTGAAGGTTGGCACAGTAAAATAAGAAATTTAGGAGCACACCAAAAAGAAATTTCAGTGAAGTATCTTCACTGAGAACAAACTGTGAACTAACTTCGACACTAAAGTTCAAAATTATTTTACTGCTACACATCTTTCTACACCAAAGGCTTTCTACAACTACTCAGTGTTTCACATCAGCTTATTTCAAAGATTACCTATTTACAGTTACCAAATATTCAGAGCCTGTGCACATCTATTTAGTGCTTTCAGTAATAAGGAAGAAAATTGTTTTAACAATAAAATAACTACTGCAGATATTTGCTTGCATTATGAAAATATTTGGGTCAGAGGATAACTCCTTCAGGGGGAAAAAACAGCCAGATACAAATAAAAATAGAGACATAAACAGAAATATGCATTACATTTGTGTTTACCCTCGTAACCTGCATGAGATTTCAACAAATCTGCAGTGAATGACATTCAGCTCAAGGTCCAGCATTTTGCATTTATTATTTAGCTGTTTGGATGAAAGAGTTGACTTTTTTCACTGTAATGTTTTAAGTGATTTGTACATGCCTTTCACATATTAAACTCTCCTGTTTTCTTAAAAATGCTATCCTTGGACCTTGCTGGCTGGTAGGTCACATGGATTTCAACAGAAACACTGGCATTGTCTCACCCAAGGTGGCTACATACAACAGCAGAGATTAAACCAAGAGAAGCCCATGGGACAATAGATGGGGAAAGGCTCACACTCTGGAATTTGCTGGATTATTTATAAAATGTGATCACTTTAAATAGGCTGTTTCTGTAGCAGCTCACAGATCTTCTGAGATTTAGGCTGGGGGTTTTGTTTGGTTGTGGTTTTTGGGGTTTTTTTTTTTGTCTCCTGGGTTTCTCACAATATAAGTTAAAGTTTTCTGTTTGTTTGTCTTCCTTCCCCTAACATCAACAAAATTTCTGGAATTAGCACTGGCACTCTGGATGCCTAAAGAAGCAATTCTTCAAATTGAGCCATGCACAATTTAATTTCTCTTGGGGTCTTAGTGATCACAGTATCTTTCAAATATAAGGTACAAAGCTTCCTTCCAAGAAGCAAGCTTCAATTTTTACATGTCTGCCTTATTCCCTTGCTAAAGAAGAAGATCTCAAATTCTCAAAGCAACAAAGGCAAGGGCAGCTTCTTAGTTATCTGAATTTGTATATCATCATTGTTTATTATTTATATCCCAGTGGCATTGTGTTATACACAGTGCAACAGAGATGAAGACAGTCCTCTCTGCATCATACAGCTTATAGTCATAACTGTAGCTAACAAGAAAAGAGGAAGGGGAGGATTGTCTTGATCTCTCTGCCTCAGTTCCTCACCTTTAAAATAATGATATTTGGGTTGAGAATTCTTGGTCATGTATCTTTCAAGGAAAAATAGTGATAGTTACACACTTCAATAGCTCGAGTTTTTTAAAGACTTCAGCAGAAACATAATTTCAGCACTTTCAGGTTCTGTACGTGGAAGCCCCAGCAAACACATTACAAATGTGAGCTGCATGTTCCTGTGAATCCTAGTGGCTCAAAGACCGAGGGCAAATAAAACAACCTCAGTTTATTACTAAATGAAACAAACAAAACCCTGCTTTGTATCATGCAGGCTATTCTCCTGAGTTTTAGTTGAGTGAGTCATGGTTTCAAACATTTGGAGCTGTAGGCTTAGTCCCTGCATTTTGTTACTGCTGCCTCTGTGTGGGTCAGCAGTGACATCACCGACAGTCTCCTTTATGTTATTCTGCAATGTGTCAAGAACTGCATTCTTGAAATCTGTACATTTAAAAGTATGAATCAGTAAAATTCTCACCTTTTTTTTTACTGCTAGAGAATGGCTAAACAAACTACCAATATACGCTGAAACAACAGAGGACAAATACTTGATGAACATTGAACTGGTTGGTTTCTGGTTTACAGACTCTTGCATTGGGTTCCCACCAGCAGGAGGTTCAGATATGCCAAGCATAATTAAAAATGTTATTTGCAAATATAATTCACAGTTCATTTATGGTGGGATTTTTTCCTTCTTACCCCTAGGAATTTTCACTTGGTTGGCTGAACAAAAGAGGAATATTTCTTCATTTTAGGACTTGGATATAGGAAAAGGATCCTAATGCATTTTCTTCACAATTTCCTTGTTCTTCTCACTTTTTCCATTTTACCTTTGCTGCCTAACTCTGTGTCTCACGGGCTGCTGTTTAGTTAAGAAGAGAGAGGTGCACTTTGCTCCAGAACACACCACTACTAGGAAAAGCCACATAAGCACTGACTGCAGGGAAACAAGGAGTGGAAAAAAAGGAACTCCAGTCAAGCTTTGTAATGAATCTCTGTATGAAATACCTGTGGAATTAATCAAACATTAAAACAAAAGGCTGAAAGCTGCCAGGTTGATGACCCAGCTGGTTCCTATTGCAAAAGGCTGATAGTGAGAGAGGGTAACCTGCTTGACCACCTAAACCAGAGGTTATCTTCACTGGCTCCTTGCTACCCTAATACATCTCAAGAATTCACAGGGTAAAATCTGCCTGAAAGCTTATTCTCCCTCTTGTCAGAACTTTCTCAGATTTTGCCCTTCATATGTGACATAAGCCCTCCCTCACCAAGCCACTACAGCCTTAAATTCCTCGAGACTGAGCTCTGTTATGTAGTCTAGCTGAGTGTATTCAGTATAGAGCTACATGTGCCCAACCAATGAGCAGGTTTATAGAAACCTGCTCCGCTGTCATTTCATCCCCCCTCACACACGCCACCTGTTTGCTGGCTCATCTTTTTTTGTTTTTTTTCCCCTCATCCATCTGCTGTGCCTTTCACTATCCTCACTGGTAAACTCTGTACTACATCTTTGTACAGTAACTAGCCCAAAATGACACCTGCTAGCACTGAGGCATTAACGAAGTTAGAAGTAGAATGATAACAGGACCTTGGTCCAGTACAGTTTTCACTTGAATCAGTTGAACTCACCTAAAGGACACAAATGCTGCTACTCCAGCCTTTTTTGTATTCAGGATTTTTATTTGTGGCACAATTAACCATTTCTACAATTACAGACAGTGCTGAATGGTTTGATTTGCACAGCAATACATCTTTCCTGCACGAATCAGTAAAGCACTGACCTCTTGGTAGGTAACAACAGACAGGCTTGCTTATGCTCTGTAGTGGTGACAGCTCCCTGCAATGCTGTAATAAGCATGTTGTGACAACCAGTAATGACACCAGCCAGAACACAATCTGGAAAACACCACAGTAATGTTGAAGTGTACAAAATCTTTAACCCTGTAATTGCTCTACAGAGAATCATAGAATTGTTTTGGTTGGAAAAGACCTTTAAGATCATCGAGTCCAACCGTTAACCTCACTCTACCAAGTCCACCACTAAACATGTCCCTAAGCACCACATCTACATGTCTTTCAAATACCTCCAGGGACAGTGCCTCCACCACTTCCCTGGGAAGCCTGTTCTGATGCTTGACAACCCTTTCAGTAAAGAAATTGTTCCTAATATTCAATCTAAACCTCTGCAACTTGAGGCCATTTCCTCTTGTCCTGTCACTTGTTACGTGGGAGAAGAGACGAATACCCACCTCCCTACACCCTCCTTTCAGGTAGTTGTAGAGAGCGAGGAGGTCTCCCCTCAGCCTCCTTTTCTCCAGGCTAAACAACCCCAGTTCCCTCAGTCGCTCCTCATAAGACCTGTGCTCCAGACCCTTCACCAGCTTTGTTGCCCTTCTCTGGACACACTCCAGCACCTTCATGTCTTTTTTGTAGTGAGGGGCCCAAAACTGAACACAAGACTCAAGATGCAGCCTCACCAGTGCCGAGTACAGAGGTACAATCACTTCCCTGGTCCTGCTGGCCATGCTATTTCTGATACAGGCCAGGATGCTGTTGGCCTTCTTGGCCACATGTTGGCTCATGTTCAGCTGGCTGTTGACCAACACCTCCTGGTCCTTTTTCACTGGACTGCTTTCCAGCCACTCCTCCCCAAGCCTGTAGCATTGCATGGGGTTGTTGTGACACAAGTGCAGGACCCAGCACTTGGCCTTGTTGAACCTCATACAATTGGCCTTGGCCCATCAATCCAGCCTGTCCACATCCATCTTCCTACCTTCCTACCCTCACGCAGATCAACTCTTCCACCCAGCTTGGTGTCATTTACACTGATGACAGTATCACTGATGGTGGTATTATTGATAAAGATATTAAACAGAGTTGGCCCAAATAGTGAACCTAGGGGAACACCACTGGTGACTGGCCAGCAACTGGATTTAACTCCATTCACCACAATTCTTTGGGCACAGCCATCCAGCCAGTTTTCCATCCAGCAAAGAGTACACCCATCCAAGCCACGAGCAGCCAGTTTCTGCAGCAGAATGCTGTGGGAAATGGTATCAAAGGTTTTACTAAAGTCTAGGTAGGCACCATCCACAGCCTTTCCTTCCTCCACTGAGTGGGTCACCTTGTCGTAGAAGATCAGCTTAGTCAAGCAGGACCTGCCTTTCATAAACCCATGCTGACTGGGCCTGATCACCTGGTTGTCCTGTACATGCCATGTCATGGCGCTGAAGATGATCCTTGCCATAACCTTACTCAGCACTGAGGTCAGACTGACAGGCGTGCAGTTCCCCAGATCCTCCTTCCAGCCCTTCTTGTAGATAGGTGTCACATTTGCTAACCTGCAGTCCACTGGGACATCCCTGGTTAGTGAGGACTGCTGATAAATGATGGAAAGTGGCTTGGTGAGCACTTCCACCAGCTCCACCAGTGCCCTTGGGCAGATCCCATCTGTTCCCATAGACCTGTGTGTGTGTCTAAGTGGTGTAGCAGGTTGCCAACCATTTCCCCTTGGATTATGGGGGCTTCATTCTGTCTTCCAGCTCAGGGAGCTGGGTGCTCAGAGAACAACTGGTCTTACTACTAAAGACCAAGGCAAAGAAGGTATTAAGTATCTAGTATTGAAGGCATTAATAATATGGCATTGAACCCGCATCCAGCTACTCACTGCAAGCAGGACTCCATGCAGCTGCACAGGGCTGGACTGGGACAGTGCCCACTTTGGGTGTGCAGAAAATGGCAGGAAGGGAACTGTGTGTGAAGACTGGAAGTTTTAGTTCCTTCTCTAGTGAGCAGAAGAGTGCCCCTTGTATGTCACGCGAGATCGTACGTCTACACAGATACATATTTAAATATGTCCACAAAGGTAATTAACTCAGCATAAAGTAACTGGGGAACCACCTGCCTTGTTCCATCTCTCCCAGTTAAGTGTGCATCATATGGCCAAGGTGTCAAGTAAGTGAGCAGAATATTTGTAACCTTTCCTTTTATCTAAAGGAGCTTAAGCCATTAGTATTTTCTTTCTTTTATACTTCCACATTACATTTACAGGAAGGAATTTCTCCTTCCCTGTGTCTGGAAGTCTTTGATTTATGGAGGAAGTAACCATTTCTCTTAACTTTGACCTCAATTCTAAAGCAACCTGACTGGAAAGGGGTTGAAAAAGGCTATTGAGGAAAACACAGCATCTTCCTAGAACCCATGTTCATCCAAGCATTTCACCAAGGACTGGCTGTCAACACAGCAAAGTAAATTCCAATTGCTTTCCCTCTTCTTACCATCTCAAGAATGTATCCTACAAAAGCTGCATAATCAGGAAAATAAATATGACTGCTATACTTAATCTCCCCATCTTGTAAATGTCCATCCAAGGCATTGAATCCCAAAAACCTTAAAAATAAAAAATACTCACTGGTTGCTGGGTTTGATTTCTAGGGCAGCACTTCACAGGGGACATGTGCAAAACAGAATAGAGAGGGGATGAAATGAAGTGCCTCCAGACTCAAAGGACTGGGTGAATTCCCTTATAGCAATGTTGTGATACACTTTTAGATTTTCATACAGAGCTATTGGCACTTTTTTAAGTTCAGTACATCTTGACAGCTCCAAGTCAGTGCTGCAGAACAGGAGAAGCTAGGTTGGTCAGGGCCCTCTCTCAAAGTCCCAGTTGTTTCAAGACCTGTTCTGTATCTAGTCATAAAGAAATGGGACGCATCCTTCATGAAAGGTTGCAGCACCAATCATTTCCTTTTCAATAGTGAGGGTATACAGCCTTTTAATGTCTTCCTCATTCATTCCATCTTGTTTGTATCACATATTTCCACTACTTTTCCTATGAACCATGGCTCCAACTTAAGTTTTTCAGAACTTCTTTTATTCTCATTGTAAAGACAAAAGAGTAGATTGCTCCATAATTGCTCAGTGAAATAAAATGTGTTTTCCCTGATCATACAGCTTGTTCCATGAAAAGAGTAGCTAAATGCTTCTGATATTGCCAATAGGTACCTAATACAAAAGAGAGTACATAAAAGAGAAGCAACCTGCTCTGCAAACTGCTGGCATAGATACAAGTATTAGTCTGTGGAGGTATCCAAAATATACCACTAGGGTCAAATCTATATTTGCCTGTGGATTTGCTAAAGTTACAAGAAGAATGCTTTTGTCTCCTCTGCTTTCTTTAATTAGTGTCACATCCATTACTGAGATGTAGCAATACTGACATTCCAGGAAACAATGTCTGGCTTTTGCTAATCAGAAAAACGAGCTGTAAAACTTGCAAGGAGAGATTGGTTTTAATTTGTGCCTATGGGATTCTGATATTGAAATACTGGCTTTAAATATCTGCTCCATGAGGAACTACTGCTGCACAATAATCTTAAACTTATCAGTTGTTGAGCTGCAATAAAACAAAAAGAGCAAGGAGTGACATGATGCTAATTGACATAGCACCAGGAATGCCATACCATATGCAGGCATGCGCTCACCCGTGAAGCACACTACACCAATATGCACCTCCTACACACAGCCTGCACTGTTCACTTTGAGGAAGAACCAGCTTCAGACAGCCCAGATTTACCACAGATCCACTCCCACATACACAAAGAGAAAGTTATATGGAACAGCGGCACAGCCCATTAGAGACATTTGTGATGCAACCATCAGTTTTGCCAGTTCATGCATTATTTTCCTTGGCTATGATGACTCATACTGAGACATTTGATTGAGTCATCTTCCATGCAGCTTCTTAAAAAAAAAAGTAAAATAAAATAAAATAAAATAAATAAAATATAAACTTAGGAAAGTTTTCTGAAGTATTTCCCCTCACCTTAACACACTTTTTGATCATGCAGTTTCCTATCTCTGTTGCAAGGTGATATGAGGTCATCAAGATCTATTCAAGCTGCCTGTGTTTTACTACACTCACCTAGTGCTGGAAACGGCACTCCAGAATGCAGATGCCCTTGAAAGTCCTCAGTCAAGGACAAAATGTACATATTGTACTTAGCAAGTCTCAAAATCTTCTTTGCTGTGGCCCCTCATATGGGGACTATTCACTGAGATGGCTGTAAAATGGATTGCTGAGTATTTTTTAAAGTGCAGTAACACAGTTTAAGGGTCTGTTCTTTCTTATAAAAGACTCAGCAAAATATATACTATTACATTTCATTTTTTAAATAAGCCTGTTAAAATCTTTCCTATATCAATATGTAAAAATGGATATTTCCCATATTCTATATGTAAAAATTTTCCTAATATCAGATTGTAGCAAACATATAATTGATAAAAAGCAAATGTACAAGGAAGTCTCAAATGGACAGAGACAGAAACTCTCCTTTTTCTGTGAGATAAGTCTTTATCTTCATATAACTTCTATTGTAATTCATTAATATCTCATAATTATCGACATCCTTGTGGCAGCTTCCTGAAGCACAGTATTGCTGCTGTGTCCACTGTAGAAAGGAGGAGCTGAAACACTGAAAGACTGAGGTTCATCTCATTGGACTTTAAGTCACCTTGCCTAAAAGAGTAACCTGGGCTCCTTCCATCATGAAGAGAAATATAAGCAAGTACTTTCAAAGGGTGAGAGGGGACCTCTAGGTTCAAAAAATTGAAATTACTCTCAGGGATTATCTAACCTTAAACTAGATAGAGAGAGAAACTGAATGGCTGGAGAGTACAAGACACTAACTTTGTTTAGATAATTCCCACGCATAGGGACTTACTTAGACTACAAAGAAAATATGCAGCAAAACATGAATTTGAGATTACTTTTCTCGAAAGCCGAGCCCACATCTTAACTACTGAGTAACATAAAATATTGGACAAGACAGTAAAATAAGCATTTGCTAAAAATCTCCTTCAGTGGATTTGATGCAATAAGGAAATTATGAAATACATTTGATCTATCAATAATTGCATAGCATAGCTTTATAGATGCAGACCAAAGTAGCTTATTGAAAGTGCTTGATAGGTACAATGGTGTATGAGACAATTATTACATATAAAAATGGTAAAACTAGTGACAAGGTTGAATGCTACGAACACCTTCAAAAACGCGTGTAGCAAGTCATCGAACATATAGATGGATCATGCAGCTGGTTTTTCTTTTGAATACACAAGAACAGAAAATGAAAAAATAAGGTAAAAAAACCAGTCTGGAATTCTGGACATCTAAGGAACCATCTGGTTTGTTTGTTAATCATAATTTCACTTGTCTTCCTTTACTTTGCTTCTATGTCCTTAAAGTATTCCCTATCACAATTCTTTCCTGGAGCTTCTGCACAAAAAGTGGCAGCCTTGAAGTAACAAAAGGGCAGGAGAAAGTGAGCTAGCATCCAAAGAGAAAGGAGAGAATGAAGCCACAAGAGCACAGCTGAGTTTTAAGTGTGTTACAGTCATCTTATAAAATTCCCATCAGTTTGGCTAGTTACACTGTAGTTTTTCCATACTATTATTTTTCCAGAAGAAATGAAGTGTGACACTGTGGATTGTGTTCAAAACCAACTGCTATCGCTGATTTCAGAGGAGTCATTTGGAGTCTAAATCTAGTGCAGAATTTCGGTCCGTCTTGTACAGCTAAATGAAAACAGGTGTTTAGAATAGACAGAAATAGGGTGGCCAAACTATAGGTCTGTTCATACTAGTATTAAATTTATTCCACATTTTGGAAACTAAGTTGCAGCCAAAGTGTTTTGGGTTTAATACAGTGAGTGATTTTATTTATTTCACTTTTGCAACAGTTTGACAACATCCAAGGCAATCAATCATGAATTTCAGATAAAGTTCTGGTTTCTGCTGGGCTTGTTTTCGTATGCTGTGGTACAGCTGAGAAATCTACAAGGAAGATTATTTTATTTTCTTTTAAAAACCTGTCTGGTTTTCAATGTTTGTGTTCGTTCTGAAATCAATTCAGATTGATTCACTTCTAATTAGCCCACTCATATATCTACTAATTTAAAGAGGAACTGAAATGCTTTAAAATAAATATATACCAAACATTGCTTAACTCTGGTAACCATAGTTTCCTTACTGCATAGGCAATGAAATGTCAAAGCACTAAAAAAAAAAACCCAAAAAACCAAACACCCCAAAGAAGTCAGTCTGTAGAACTGATACACAACTGAGCTAGGGAGTGTGATAGTTTAGCTATTTGCTATCCTAGCAAAAACCAGGACACAACAAAAAAACAAACACCCCAAAGAAATCAGTCTGTAGAACTGATACACAACTGCACCATAGGAGCTAGAGAGTGTGATAGTTTAACTATTTGCTATCCTAGCAAAAACCAGGACACAGAGCAAAAAAATAAAGTCATAGCAGAGAGCTTCTATGGTTTAGACAAGTAGTTCCAGGCAGCTTGTCAATACAGTGGCCATAATCTCTTGCACTTGTTTTTACAAGATAGGAAGCCATACAAGAATATGTAGGTCAAATAAATAATATATATCTCATAAATAGTACAAGTCAGAGGGTGTGTCCTTGGAGGTTTCTTTTTAGTGGACAACATTTGTGTCCTGTAAATGGATGCAAGTGTGTTTCAACCATTTACATATCAGTGATTTATATTATGTTCCTGTTCTTCAATATTCATACTTATAAGGCAGAACTTAGTAAAAAAGCCAATCAAACAGACAAAAACACTGGAAAAATAAAAATAAAGGAAACACATTCCAGGCATAAATTCAAATATACTGAGTCAGTTACTGGTTGTTAGATCTCTTTCTCCATTAGTAAGGCTCTTACCAACTCTTGTCTAGCTACTGAATAGTCCAGAATTTTCCTCTTTCACTAGACATAGATCTGAATTAACCCTGAAACAAAGTCTAAACTTAAGACCAGATTCATCACTTATAAAATACTCAGAAAACATGGCAAGTTAAGAATCGAAATGCAGATAGAGAGGTAGAACCGTCCAGTAGCCTGAAATCAACAACTGCACGTTCCAGCTGCTGTTGTACATGTATTTAGTGCTTCTTTACATCATACCATACATTTCCCTACTCACTATCAGCCACCCACTACCAGGGATGATCATGTACTGTCTAACTCTCTGCTTTGCTTAATAATGCACTTACTATATCTTCTTGTCTCATTTACTACACTTGTAGTATTTCCAAGCACTCATTTCAAGCAGCTAATTACAGTCAAAACTTTAATTTTTGTGCCTTTTGGACCAACACATATGCCTCATGTTTGCCATATGGTGGATCCAGAACTCAGTGTCTTGTCTGTACTCAGCAAACAGATAGAACCACAGCCTAACCGTTTTTGAAACCTATTTTAGATCAACATTGCATCAGTATGTCACTGAGAACTGGCTTGGCCTACATCAAGAGAAGCTAGTTCTGCTCAATCTATTTTATGCCAAATTTCCCCAAAAGCTTCTCTGATACCAAAAGACTTCAGACAAAACATTACAAAGATTATAACGCCCAAGAAATGTATTCTCCTGCAACATGCCTATCTGAATTTTAAAATTGCTATGACAAGCAGCTGCAATAACAACTTCAAGGTTCTGCCACTGGATTCACTGCTCAGGATGGATACAGATCTAACCTGTTGTCCTGGATTTGCTAGGATAGAATTAATTTTCTTCTTAGTAGCTAGAAAGCACTGTGTTTTGGTTTCATTATGGGATTTGTTACAAGAAGAATGTTGATCATGTACAAGGACATCATGTTTGGCTAGGTTGCAAGTGCAAAGGACTGGAAGGGGGGAAGTAAAACCCAGAACTGGCATTTGGATATGGCAATGAGATATTCCATATCATATCGCATCATGTTCATTATATTCATGAGGCTTGATGGGAAACCTGGGGGGATTCTCTTGGGAATCACTCGGGCTCACTTTTCCGAGATTGCAGTTTCAGGTTCGAGGTTCCTTTTCGCTCCTCTGGGATCACTATCAGCAGGTGGTGAGAAATTATACCGTACATCACTCATTTATATGTATTATTATTATCATCATTATTATTATCATCACTATTTTAAGTTTATTTTCCTCCAATTATTAAATTGTTCTTATCCCAACTTATGAGTCTCCTTACCTTTACCCCTCCAATTCGTTCCCCTATTCCTTGGGGGTGGAGGAAGGGGAGGGGTGTGAGCAGCTGTGTGGTGTTTGGCCGCCAGACAAACTAAACTGCTACACCCATGTCAACAGTTCAGAGCTTTCCCAGCTTCTGTACTCACAGATTTTCCTGCTTAGCACATAAGGTAATAATGGAAAAACAGACTGGTCTCAAGCTGACAATAAATATCCATAGAATTACTCAAAAACATCTAAGAGGAAGAAATACTTAAGCTAGAATGCCTACAGTTCATGGCTTGCACCATTTGTGCTACAAGAACGCTACAGTTGCAAGGACACAAGCAAAGGTATATTTACCATTTTTCATACAGTAGCCCCCTTACAGGAATCCAGAAACTTCTCATGTTGCAGTTGTTCAGCTTTGTACTTCTTCATCTGGCCACTTAGCTATCTTCTGTCCTGTTTCATGTGCTATAAACCATCGCTCTGCCACAAAGGTTTAGAAAGGAAAAGATGGAAAAAAGCAATGTATCAGAGATTGCATCCATAAATGAGGACAGAGGATTATTATAGCTTCTGTTCAGGCCATTTCAGGGGTGGTTATTGGTACATACTGCAGTTCTCCTGGGATCAGCTGAAACCTAGAGGGTTATAGCAGCCTTTGTAGCAAGATTGTTAAAAACAGAGCTAAAAGAAGTTACAAAGATAAAAAAAAAAAAGCAAGGCTAGATTCTTCAGTGCTGTGAGTGCGTTTGTTACAGAGTGTTAAGCTGTCAGTATGGACTAATTTTACATAAAGGCCCTGGAACAGTGTTCCTCTAGATTCAGAAGCAGTGCTTTCCCCAGGGAAGGCTCCCAGGAGAACCACTTCCCATTGCTTTGGTCCCACCCCCCTTCCTTCTCAATCCTGGGAAGGAGTGCTGTATTTCAACTCCTGCCAGAAAGAGAAAAAAAAAAAAAGAGAGAGAAAAATCATTGTACCAGCCTTGAAACCCCCAAATAATTTTAGTGGTTGTGATTTCCCCAGTGAGAAATTTTTAACAGAATGAGCACATAGAATCACACCACAAACCTCAAACCGAAGGATAGAGCCTTGATCATAATCAAGCATCATTCTTGCAACTGTTTCATCTCAGGAATTCTTTGAATATTCATTCCTCTTAAAGGCAAGGGACAGAGATTTATGAAGGATTCTAAAGGCTTCTGTGCTTTATTGTAATAGAAACACTGGTGATATTTACTGGGTATGTATTTACTGTTCCATTGGGGTAAACTAAGGCAGCCCAGCGTCCTCAGCTCCAGGTTGTACAGTTTTAAGTGTGCACAGCAGTACACACACTGTACAATTGCACTGTTTACACTGCTACTGCATCAGACTCAAGTTACCCACTAGAACTGCCAGAACTGTGGGATAATGAAATACCAGTCAGATACCAGAGACAAATACGTAGAAATTACATCCAGAGGTTATAGATTTAGAGTTGTGTAAATTAAATCATGATGAACCACCAGCTCTGTTCATCACCCTTTTCCTCCTGATCCTGAATCCTTCTTTCTAGTGCTATTTTTTATTCATACAATGGCTGTGAATAATGATTGCTCTTATAAATCTTCACAGGTTCAGATACTTAATCACACACCTCCTGCATCTATGACCAGGGCAGCAGCCGTATAGACCTGACTTTTTAAGGCCAGCTTTCAATTATCAGCTCTATGGTCGCATATTTTACCATTCCTCTTTCCTTCATAGTTTCTAAATGTCAGATGTATAAAGCATTTGACATTTAGGGAAACACCAGCATTATAACTACT
Organism: Antrostomus carolinensis; assembly: GCF_000700745.2. Classification (NCBI taxonomy): domain Eukaryota; kingdom Metazoa; phylum Chordata; class Aves; order Caprimulgiformes; family Caprimulgidae; genus Antrostomus; species Antrostomus carolinensis. The sequence goes on from NW_010339045.1 coordinate 14,506, forward strand.
CCCCCATTTTATGACCATGCACTAATTTTTTAGACAACACATGCTAATAAGCATGCAATTTTCAAGCCTTAATTTCAACCTTACTATACATAATTTAAAATCACCAATTTTAAAATTTAAATAAGAACTGTTGCTAGTAGAAAAAAAAATGAATTGTAAGAATGATCACTGAACCAAAAATATGAGTGAGTATATAATTAGCATGTGGGCATATAAATGCCACAGTAAGTACTGCAACTGGTTACAGATAATTGATTTGTGGGTAGATCTACTCTCTGTGAACTTCAGAAATTTGTAGCTCAAAATCACTCTCATTACAGAAACTGGTCATCTTAGCTGAAAATATTTCTATGGATGAATGAGCCATGAAAATTAATCACTTCTATAGCCATAGAAAGAGGTTGTTCTGGGTCACTGTGCAGATAGTAAAATATTAGAAGCCTGTGATCTAGTTTATAATTCATCATAGGCTATAGTTAGCTCTACAGATATTAAAAATAATTTTCTTGCTCCTCCTAAAACAGAAATTGCTCTAGAAACCTCTGCAGCTTATAGAGTTTAAATGTCAAGTCCAATAATTTGACTAATATTTGTTAATTTGAAAATTTTTTAATAATGTTTTAATTAGTGTGTGAGATGGGCATCTCAAAAAAAAAAATGCATCAACAAACCGAGCTCTTAAAATTGGAAATTCAGCATAAGTTAGTCATTAGCAGTATGACTAACAGTACAATTATTCTAAAATACTTGAGCCCACTAGTGTATTCCATGGGTATGCAGTTCTTCAGCAAATATCAGTGGACGTTTGGATAGTGCAGGAAGGCCAAAGTTAATGTCTAAAAAAGGAGGTCAGAAATTAGCATGTAAACCAAAACCAAATCATATGACTGTTAACAAGTGGTCAGAGCATCAATGAAAATTACATTAGTAACCGTGGTGGTTTAACCCACAGGTAGGACCTTGCGGTCCCGTACTCATTCCCCCCACCCAGTGAGATGGGAAGGGAATTACAACCAAAGGGCACAGATTAGGATGAGGAGAGGGATGGCTCACTCACCAGTTATGGTCACGGGCAAAACAGACTCAACCTGGGGAAGAAAAATCAATTTAATTTGTTACCATTCTTCTGAGTAGCACAATGAGACATAACAACCACATCTTACACCACCTTCCCTCACCCCTCCCTTCTTCCCAGGCTCAAATTCCTTTGCTCCTGATTTCTCTACCTTCTTCCCACCCAGCAGCACAGTGGGCAGGGAATAGGGGTTGCGGTCAGTTCACCTCTGCTGCTCTTCCCAGCATGAAAGTCCAGGAACAAAGTGTTCCAAAGTCACGGAGTCACGGACCTCTTCTGGCACAGCTCCCACCTCCAGAATGGGGACATCCATGGGCTGCAGACGGGCCTCCGGTCCAGCACACCTCATCAACCTCTGGCTCTGGGGGTCAATCCCCACTCTGGCACTGAGCATTTCTGGGGTCTCAATTCAATCACACTTGCCCTTGGGCTCGGCTTTTCTGCTCCAGCGTGGAGTCCTCCATGGCCTACACGTGGGTATCTGCTCTGCCGTTGAACCTCGATGGGCTACAGGGACCTCCTTTGCCTTTTCCTACTCCATACGGTTGAACTGAGTGTCTGAGGTTCTCTGTCCTCCCCCTCCTCCTCCTTCTTCCTGGCAACGAAGCTCTCTGTTTATGTTGATGGTTGTCTTTAGTTCAGGTCAATGGCCTCTCTTCCAGGTTCTCTCCACCTTCTTCCTTTCAAGACAGTCCTTGCCCTCACAAATATGGATTCACAGCGGTGTTTCTCTGTTGCTGATTGTCTTAGCCTGGTCTGAGGAGGGTACGCCTTGGAGCCAGGGGAGCTTTCAAGAAGCTTTTCACAACATGGCCCCTTCCCCCACTACAAAAAACAGTGTGTCCTCTCCTCTCCCCCCCAAACCCAACACAGCAACATTATTCTATTACTTTTTGTTTAACAGCAGAGTGGAAACAAACATAAGATTAGTCAATAGGAAATACAGCTTCTCTTTGTTACCGCACCTTTGCCTTTGAAAGGGAATTCTGGAAGTAATCGAAACGTTAAAAGCCCATGTGATGATGTTTGATTATCTGTCACTGGGATCACACTCTGCTGTCTAATGTACAGCACCATCAATAACAGTTTTGTCTGTGTATTAATTTGCTCTGTACTAGCCAAATGTGAAGGTGCTGCCTGGACAGTTAGGTAGTAAAAGCAGTCAAAGGAGCAGGAGTATTATCAAGAGGCTTTTTCATTAGATGTGACATTAATTATGTGAAAAATACAAAAAGGACTCATTAAATACCTCTGTTTATAGAAAAGAAGAATACTTTTGGAAGCATGATATACCAAAGTAAAACATAACAAGTATATCCAGCTACTTACATGGCAGGTACGGAAAAAAATAGCACTAACAGCACAAACATCAACTAAAAATCAGAGATCTTTGACATTCATAGCATTTCGGACCAAAAGGTATCCTTGGATCAACAAATCTGACCTCTGCAAGACTTCATCTAATAATTCTTACATTTAAATAAATCAGTCAATAGCATTAACAAGTCATTTGAAAGGGATAATGAGGTGGTAGGATAGACGTTTTACGGGAGGTGCGTGCCAAGTGCCAAAAAGAGCACAGGAGAGACTATATGTAATCAACAGGTAGCGGAGGCTGGTTCCAGCTCATCGGGGGGGATGATCTATTCTCAATACTAAATGTAGTATTTTCTGAAGGGTTTTGGAAGAGAAAATGAGCCTCTCGTATTTGAAGTTTGAGAGGTAAAAGTCAGTGAAGGGTTGTTAAGAAAGGTCAAAGCACTGCTCTGGGAAAGTGACCCCTTGGAGCAGCATTCTGGATGGATACTGGCTGGAGAAGGCTGGATTTGTTGAGCTTGGATACAATCATGCTTCAGTGATGAGAGACTAGGCAAGAGCTATCACCATGCACGTGGTCAAGAAAGGAAATATCATAATCTAAAGGGCATAGATTGAGTCTGAATGCAAGGAGACTAACAGGTCTGAGTTGGAAAATAATCTCTGAAAAATAAGTAGGATGGTGATCAGTGACCAAGACAGGAAGAAAACTGGGAAAGTCAAGTAAGGAGGGAAGACTAGCAGTGTCAATCTACAGCAGTTTTATATCACTACTAAGTGTGCTCCCCAAGTGACCAAGACAGGAAGAAAACTGGGAAACTCAAGTAAGGAGGGAAGACTAGCAGTTTTATATCACTACTAAGTGTGCTCCCTTTTAATAGAGTGGACTGAAAAGCTTCTGCTCCTGTCCAGAATTCTTTCCTTCGCTCATGCAGTCCTTAACGAATACATACATATAGATGTATATATATATTTCCTTCTTTTACAGATGACTAGGTGAAATAAAGCACAAATTTTAACTTGTCTTTGTTATGATGTCTTGACAGAAAACTTAAAAGCAGTTCTGCTACTGCTGCTCTATGAACATGGTCATATATGGCACCCATTGCTGGTATGGTGGCAAAAATTATTAATATTTCAGATTTGAGAGGTTTGGATAAGAAGTTTATTCTAAATATAAAAGAGCATTCCTTTCAAGTAAAAGCTAGCAGTGATCATTTCCAACTCACCTCTTACCCACTTCATTAACTATCATCATAATTAATAAAGCTTCTGTCTGACCTGTCCTAAATTGTACTTGTGCTATTACACACTTGGAGTGCCCAGAGTCCCACACTGGTATTAGCAAATAAGCAATTCAGAAAGGTGCTGCCATTCCAACTGTATCTCAGAGTGTAACTGCAAAGGGTTTTTTTCAGTGGATTTGTCCAAGAATAAATTATTTCATTTACTTACATGGATTAAAGTGGAGCATTACTTTCATACAAGTGATAATTCTGTGAAAGACATGTTGGATCCATGGAGAATTTCTAAGACCTTTTCCTCTTGGATACAAAAGAGGAAGTTACTCATCCATTCAATGGATTCTGCCACTAACCAAGCTCACAGTCAAACCTCTTTCACTGAACATCACACATAATACAAAGCAGTCATCAGACAACAAAGCCAATGTTTCTGCACAAGGAGTGCAGCCTCTTGGACAACCCTCCATCCAACCTCCTCACACAGCTAACATTTTCCATGTCATGCACAGCAATAGATTTCACTTGGATAATTTTTGAAATTACATTAATGAGTTTACAAACGGTTTCAGGGGTATCATGCTCAGATCATAAATGTGCGTAGCTCCCATTTCTTTCTTTTGCAGCCTGATCATCGTAAGGGTTATACAGTTTGTGAAGACACCAGGACAGCATTGCCTACAACAGTTGCCAGTACCTACATTCAAATGTGATAACATATGTTTAAGCATCTTACCACAATTTCCACCAAGGTGCAAGTGTGAACATTTAAATAATCATTTGTATGTCACACCAAGATAGCCACTTGCCCTTCTGTCAGAGAGCTTGGTCGTCTCATCTATTATAACTGAACACACTTTTCAGAAATGTTCTCAGAAATACTCCCCATGCTTTTAAGAGCCATGATACCCATTATCTCATTTAAAATAACTAGAATTATCAATGTGCCTCGAATCATTTTCAAACACGGGATATTACTTTGCCAGCAAACAGAGCAACCAAATATAGCTGCAAGCCAGCCTCTCCACTTAAGCATGGTCAATATAGTGGTTTGTAGTACAAACTTTTCCCAGGATATCATACAACTTTTACTATTTTTATTACGCTGTCTTGTTTTCTGTTCTAGGAACCCTGAGAAGTGAGCGCACCACCGATGTCCTCTGTGGTCCTTTGAAGAACTTCAAGTACTTTGTGGTGGCCTAAAGAAGCTCAGTGCCTCTTACATTCATCTCATGCTTTATCCCCAATTAGTAAATGAAGACTGGCATGAAAGCACTTTCTGTAGATGTAATAAAAAATAGCCAAAAGCTGCACAAAAGCAGAAACAAAGTGCACTGTTCTCAGTTCCAGAATAATCCAGTCATGATAAATCATCCAAAAAAAGAAGAGAAAAAAGTTATTTAAAGAACATATGCAGAAGAAGTAAAAGAAAATCAGTATGTTTTGTTAAAGGCAGCGGGAAAGAGACACAGTAGCTACCAAAAACACCATGAGATGTATATGCAGGGAAACATCCCCCCAAGACAGACCGTTTTGAAGACCCCAAATACGGAACCATTTATCAGACAGGAAAGAAAGCAGCCCACTGGCAGAGGACAACTCCTCAGAGCAGCCTTGGCTACTGAGAGCATTTGGCACTCAAGGGAAAAGGGGTTGTTTTCAAACATCTAAGACCATCAGAGGATCGTGTTCTTTTACCTGAAGAGGACAAATTGTGAGCTACAAGATCTTCCTTGTTATAATAACCTGTAACAAGGAAAAAAAATCAATTGCTGTTGCTTTTGGGTAAGGTTTTTATTCTAGCTTGTGCTCATGTAGAACTTGTATTTGATAAGGCCACCTTCCAAAAAGGTATTAATAGGAAATGGAACCATGACTTGCCTGGATGTGTTGTTCCAGTACTTAATTATCTTGCTATTAAATGTTTGAGATTAACTTTGAATCTGAATTTCTCTAACTTCAGCTTCCAGACATTATACTCTTTTCTGTTAGATTCAAGAGCCATGCAAAACCCTGTATGCTGTAATACTGTCATCTCTTGAGCTTATTTTAGACTCACTGAACAGAGTAACCTCTATAGATCCTTTATGATGAGAAATTTTCCCAGGTCTTCAGTATTTCTGTGACTCTTCCCTATGTTCTCTCTTGTTTCTCAGTACCTTTTTAAAACACACTGCCTTGAACTGTATCCATCTTTTAAATATTTTTCTCATCAGAATGATGTCCAAAAGTAATATTACCGCCTTGTTTCTGTTCATGATTCTCTTTATATCACAGCAGTCCTCCTTGTTACAGCTCTGCATGGGGAACTCACATACAATCAACTGCTTCCTGTGCACAGTCAATGCTTTCCAGTATGCAGCCCCCCATGATGTAGGTATGACTACAGCATCTCTTCTTAGAAATGCAGTTATGCATTTAGCTGCATGTATTAAAAAACAAGTTGTCTGAACAAATTGAATGGCCAAAAGCCACCCTTCTCTGTGTCCTGCCTTCCTCTTCATCTACCATTACACCCAGCTTAGTAACACGCCCAATCTTTCCCCATGGTCCTGTGGGTTACTGAATGGTGCAAGTCTGGTGCAGGCTCTGTTGGAAGTTAGTGTTTTAAGAGGTTGTAGCAAACCAGGTACTAATCCCCTTCACATGTATTTTAATGAAAATTGTCACTTGTGTTATAATGACATATGATAAGACAAGTGCCTTTCAAAAATCTGTTCCATCTGTGGAGGAGCAAAATATATCTTCCCATTGTAATAACGTCATGTCTGTGTGACAGGACTTATTTTCTATTAAACTGATATAGATTGGCAAGTATTCTTTTATTCTCCGTTTTCTTTCTTTCCTTCAGACAAAGGACTGATTTGTGGTAAGAGAACAAACACAGAGCATTCTCTGTATAACTGTTACTCCTAATTGTTTTCAGCTTCCCTAGCAATTGAGAAAAAATAAGTGAAGACTTCAACAGTTGGTTCACCAATGGGAGGGGGGAAAAAAGTAAAATAAAAAAAAAGTAAAATGGGCTGTGCAGTGCACAGGGTATTCCAGAGACTCAAAGACTCTGAAAGGCCAGTAATAACTGCACAATTTTGTGCATGGGTAGTCATTACATGGTCTGAGCGTCTAAATAACAGTCATGTCACACTGAAGATTAAATCAATGTGAAGCTAGCTCCCTGTCAAAATAAAAAAAATATTGGCAAAGAGGAAGGAATTAAAAAGAAGTGACAAACACATTTACAGAACCTCAAGTCACTTCTCACTTTGCAGGACAGAATCCTTGAAGTAATTAAAGGCAGGCCCAAGCTGGGCAGATAGCATTCACAGAGAAGATGGATACACATTTGAAAGTGAAACTTACTCATATTTGTATTGCTATCTAAAATATTTAATGCTCAGCAGTAGAGAAATTATAGAGAAATGTTCAGGAATGAGGTAACTGGGCTGTAAGTACTTTAACAATATGTATAACAGTGTGACAGAAAAAAATGTTAATAACTCTTTGTCCATTTGCATATTTAATTCTATCTCTATGTTACTTTGCTGCTTTACCAGATATTTGTTTTTCAACAAATTTTACACGTAATAAGTTCATCTTTCAAAGTTTTTAATATTTTTCTGAAATGTAAAATTCCTATTTAATAACCATAGTGGATTTTTAAAGATCTTAAATCTCCTGAAAGAAAATTCTAACAAAAGCCATTTCTAAAATGCACACAGGCTGTTGTCATATATTTGGGTTCTTCACACTTCCTTCACACAGCTAAACATTATGTGCAAGAACTGCTACTAGAACACAAACTTCATTAATATTTTTATTTAAGTTACTACAAGACTACATATGAGGAAAAATCCAAAGGAAAAATAACTCCAGGTAAGAGCATACAGAGGACTATCACTTGACTTGGTCCTTCTTCAGTGTGGTTTTATAGGGATTAAATCCTAGGAGCCTATAAAAAGGGATTGAGAAGAGAGGGTGTTTAGGAAGGAATGAGAGACACATGGGATCTCATGAGGCACATGGATTTTCTGAAGGAAGGCCTGCCAGCTGGTAAGGCCCAAGGTGAATATGTCAAGGTGTTACTTAAGGACCATTTTTTCCTCCTTAAATTGGGTTGTTCAGTTTCTATGGACAGCTCTATACTTACCCACTGGGTAAATCAGGATAAATTTGGGATGCATCCCAAAGCATGATGCTCCTACTCTCCAGACCAGGAAGTCACTGGACCAGGTGGTTTTTCATCTCTAGGCTGTATGAACAGGCTTCCCATCCATGGCACACAGGGTCCTGGAAGCAGGCTTGCCACTCAGGACATGGCTGAGACATAGACCCAGAGGAGCAGTTCCCATGTATCTCCAGTCACAGCTCCCTGAAGGGAAGAAGTGCACACACCTGAACTCATCCAGACCTCCTGGACACAGCAGGCCACAGGCTGCCTGAGGAGTGAGTAACTTCAGTATGCCTTGAGATAGGTAACAGCACTAGACTTCACAGCTGATGCCTCAGGATAAGCAGGAAGGCCAAGGTGCAGCTAGAGCTGAACTTGGCAAGGGCTGCAAAGAGTAATAAGAAGGCCTCCTACAGGTATGTCAGCCAGAAAAGGAAGGTCAAAGAAAGTGCACCCCCCCAATGAGCAAGACTGGCAAACTAGTAACAACAAATGAGGAGAAGGCTGAGGTACTCAATGACTTTTTTGCCTCAGTCTTCTCTGGCAAGCTCTCTTCCCACACCTCTCAACTGGATGGATTGCAGGGCAGGGACGGGAGGAGCAAAGCCCCTCCCACTGTAAGAGACCATCAGGTTTGTGACCCTCTGAGGAACCTGAATATGCATAAGTCCATGGGACCTGAAGAGATGCATCACAGAGCCCTGAGGGAACTGGCTGATGTAGTTGCCAAGCCACCCTCCGAGATATTTGAAAAGTCATGGCAGTCAGATGAAGTTCCTGGTGACTGGAAAAAGGGAAACACTGCACTCCTTTTTATAGAGAGGTAGAAAGGAGGACCATTGGGACTACTGACCTGTCAGCCTCACCTCTGTGCCTGGGAAGATCATGGAATGTGATTTGAGACAGTCCTGCCTGACCAACCCTTTGGCCTTCTATGATGGTGTGACTACATGACTGGACAAGAGAAGAGCTGTGGATGTCATCTATCTGGACCTCTGTAAGGCCTTTGACATGGTCCCCCACAACATCCTTCTCTCTAAATTGGACAGATACGGATTTGATGGGTGGACTGTTCAGTGGATGAGGAATTGGTCGGATGGTCACATCCAGAGGGTAGTGATCAATAGCTCGATGTCCAGATGGAGATCAGTGACAAGTGGTGTCCCTCAGGAGCCCGTATTGGGACCAGTGCTGTTTAATATCTTCATCAATTACATCGACAGTGGTATCGAGTGCAGCCTCAGTGAGTTTACTGGTGACACCAAGCTGAGTGCTGTGGTTGACATACTTGAGGGAAGGGATGCTATCCAGAGGGACCTGGACAAGCTTGAGAAGTGGGCCCATGTAAACCTCATGAGGTTCAACAAGGCCAAGTGCACGGTCAGGGCAATCCCCAGTATCAATCAGGCTGGGGGATGAAAGAATTGAGACTGGGGGATACTCATGGGTGAAAAGCTGGACATGAGCTGGCAATCTGCACTCACAGCCCAGAAGTCCAACCGTATCCTGGGCTGCATCAAAAGCAGCGTGGCCAGCAGGTCAAGGGAGGTGATTCTGACCCTCTGCTCCACTCTGGTGAGATCCACCTGGACTACTGTGTCCAGTTCTGGAGTCCTGATTCTGACCCTCTGCTCCACTCTGGTGAGACCGCACCTGGACTACTGTGTCCAGTTCTGGAGTCCTCAGCACAAGAAAGACACGGACCTGTTGGAGCAGGTCCAGAGGAGGCCACAGAAATTATCAGAGGGATGGAACATCTCTCCTGTGAAAAAAGGCCGAGAGACTTGGGGTTGTTCAGCCTGGAGAAGAGAAGGCACCAGGAAGACCTTATTGCAGCTTTTCATTACTCTAAAAGGGGGTCTATAAAAAGGTGGGAACAAACCTTTTAGCAGGGCCTGTAACAACAGGACAAGGGGTGATGGTTTTAAACTAAACCTGATCTAGTTGAAGATGTCCCTGCTCACTGCAGGGGGTTGGACTAGATGATCTTTGAAGGTCCTTTCCAACCCAAACCATTCTGTGATTATGTATGCCAATACTATGCAAAGTCATATGGTGTTACCTGAGAGAGGCCAGAGTATCTTTGTACATCACCACAGTAGTCACAGCGTCAGACAAGGATCCTAGCTCGTGTCGAAAGCCAGCACAGCCCGACCTCTGCTTCCTGTGCCAGCAGCACTGGGCTGTTCTGTGCTAGCTTGAGGGTCACCAAACATCACCTGTATCAGCATGCTCATGAGAGAGAGACAGAAATCAGCAGTAGGACAGCAGCACAAGAGCTCTTTAACTATGACCCATCACTAATTTTTGTATCTGTTAATAATCACAGTGCTTAAAAAGATATTTCCTCTAAATTATAACTGTTCTGTAGTGCTACGGGGTGAAATCCATGCCAATGCCATCAGCCCTAATGACCAAGGCAGTCCACCATCTCACTCACAGTGACAAACTGGCAGCACAGGATGCAAACATTAGCTTGTTTATAACGTGCTTTAACTGGAATGGAAATCATCGACAAATCAAGGAAGTGAATAAACACAGCTCTCTAAAGTCCTAAATTAAAATATTTAATTGAAATGCTGGACTTCTCCATTTGTGAAACAAATGTTTAAACAGAAAAGCTTTTGCATTTTTTAATGTAACTGTACTAAATGTAAGAGCAACAGATGATGAAACTCACCAAACACTCTAGATCACAGGGAAGTATTTGTTACACTGTCACATAAGGAATCGGTGGAAAAATCAGGGAGACAGTGATCATCAGCAAGGTGATACCCATTTTTAATCCTTGTTATAAAGCAAGAGGGTCACCAGAAAAATGAATTAATCATCTTGAATCATCCAGCAAAGTTTCACAAGGCTTAGCACAATGACTGAGGTAGACCTGAATGACGAATGGCACCACGCTTGCTTGCTGAGCACATTACTCAACAAGGGAGAAGGAAAACTTCTGTCCAGATTCCAGTTGTCCCACAGGGCTAGATTTTCCAAAGTGCTTTACGTATATAGTGGTGTAAATGAGGATAAAGCATGTTTTCTTAAAATTGCCCAGGCTCTTCTAAAGACCAACACATCCCACTGTTTTGGCATGTCCTGGAGGACATGCTTCTCTCCACTGACAATATTGGGGACATTCCACCAGGGAAGTGATCTTACCCCTGTACTCTGCACCTCAAGTGCTATGTTCATTTTTTGGCCCCTCACTCCAAGAAGCACATTGAGGTGCTGAAGCGTGTCCAGAGAAGGGCAATGAACCTCATGAAGGGTCTGGAGCACAAGTCCTATGAGGAGCGGCTGAGGGAACTGGGGTTGTTTAGCCTGGAGAAGAGGAGGTTGAGGGGAGACCTTATCACTGTCTGCAACTACCTGAGTGGAGGGTGTAGAGAAGTGGGGGTTGGTCTGTTCAACCAAGTAACAAGCTATAGGACAAGAGGAAATGGCCTCAAGTTGCACCCAAGGAAGTTTAGATTGGATATTAGGAAGAATTTCTTTACTGAAAGGGTTCTCAGGCACTGGAATGGGTTGCCCAGGGCAGTGGTGGAGTCCCCATCCCTGGAGATATTTAAGAGTCATCTAGACATAGTGCTCAGGGACATGGTTTAGTGGTGGACTTGTCAGTGTTCGGTTAATGATTGAACCGGATGATCTTAAAGGTCTTTCCAATTGAGGCAACTCTGCGATTCTGATTCTACTGTCACCCTCTGAAGGTGTCAGGTGCCTCCTGCTCTAGACTAGATACCGTCCATCGCTCCCTTAAATCTTTTATACTCTATTTTCATGTGGTTATACACCACAGAACCACAGAACAGTTGAGACATTAAAGCATCTTTGGAGATGGTCTGCTCCAGCCTTACTGCTCAAAGTAGGGTCAGATAGACTCAGAACCGTGTCATTAGGTTTGGAGTATCTCCAGGGATGGAGACACACATACATAACCTCTTTGGGCAACCCATGCCAGCGCTCCACTCCCCTCATAGTACAAATAATTCTGATTTAACTCGTTTTTATCAGGCTTTGCGGTGAGTGAAAGGCCAGTTGACCTCTGTGAGACCAGCGAGGGGAAGGGGTCGCCTCAGGGGGGCTCCCG
>NW_010339046.1:0-7793 GCF_000700745.2 Antrostomus carolinensis
AATAATATATATTATATAGTTACTAATATATAAACTTTATAAAAATATTTGTATAAAACACAGAGACAGTACTTGGAAAGGGCAAACAAAATACCAACTTATTTTTTCCACAACTTCTATAATAACTGTTGGGCAAATATTACTTTGCCATCTTTTTCATGGTAAATTTTGTAAGGCTGTTGCACAAAGGACTCCTGCTTGTAGATGCTGCATGGATCACTCAGATAGGAGCTGGAGTCTCCCTAAATGTCCACTGCGGTCCAAACCCTAGGCCACGTGATGTCTGCTGCAAAACCATTTCTGACTTCATTGCAGAGCTCAATCTTACTAATTACCTCATTCCTTTGGTTTACCACATCTGTAAAATTAGGACAGATATCTGAGTTTTATAAATTAGCATGCTTTTCATCCGTAGATTCAAAGTAATTTCCACTGAGGATAAAAAGCAGTGCATAAATAGTAAGAAAATTAATGTTGTATTATTCATATGGATTAGGAGACTAAAACCAGATAATGCTAACCTTTGTCAATCATAGCATGAAGGTAGGGGGGCGGGGGGGGAAGTCAAAAAGAAAAAAGGAATCTATACAATAGCAAACAGAACACACCACTATTTATCCCAGCTGTAGTTCTTATGTTTAAAATACATTATAACGTTTTTGAAAGCACAGAATAAAGAACATTTTAAATGACTAGGATTTAAAAATGCAGTATTTGCTTTCAAAGATATTTCCTGAGAGTCAGAGAGAACTATTTTCTTTGTATGGAAGTTATTTGGTGCCTGTAGCTAGTGACTACTGGATAGAAAATACGTGTAATGCTGACAAATATTCCAAAATCACAACTGCAGAAGAGTTAACTGAAAACATTACTGGAGGTAAATATGCTTACCATTCTTATAACCTCCCCTCAAATAACCACTAGCATCTAAATTTATTAAATTACTGATAAGAAAAAAAATTGAAAACACCACACAACTAGCAAAGAAAATTGATTTGAGTCTATAAAAACACAACTGTTAGATTACATTTGCAATAGTAAAGATTCCATTAAAATACTTAACAGGGGAAAAAAACCCCATATATACACTTTATACTTTGACATTAAACTTTTCTTGAAATGGACATTAATATTTTGGATTAAATATTCATTATAATGGAAGGAGTCTAAACCATTTCCCTTGAATGGAAAGGGATTGTTGATTCCATGAACATTTTATTTCAAATGTTTGTTTTTACAGGGAAGTTCAGCATTTCATCTTGATCCACATCTTCAGCAATGAGCTAATTTAACTTTAGCTTTTCCCACTGAACAGAACTTTTGGTTACAACAGCCTCTGTTTAAGTGGTATTTTTCATACTGCTATCCAATATTAATATCCAAACTAGTTTCTTGAAGCTTATAATAAATAAAAGAGTATTACAGCACAGAAACAAAGGAGTGGATGAAGAGAAGTAGTATTTACAGTATTAACTGTAAGAATACTTCACAGCACAGGATAGTTTTTCTAGATATTGCACTATATAAAGCTTCATCTAATTATGGAATTTGCCACATGACAACGTCAAGCAAAAAAAAAAATTTCTCAAAATACATTTTTAGGGCAAGGGTCCTCAGCAAAGTTTAAATTTGTTAATCTGAAAAGAGAACCTATTCAGGACTGTGTGACATATCTGCACTGTCTCTATGCTCATCCCTGCACTGAATTTGTTTGAGCTGTAATGATATGTACGGACATCAGCTCTTGCTCAGCCAGTCAGAAATGCACAGGACAGAAACAACTGACAAAGCAGTTATCACAAAGGTCTGGTAGAATACATCCTGTTTGAAACATTAAATATAATTCTTCGGGGAAATGTATTTGTTATTCAGGTCGGGAAGTGATGAGAAGCAGACAAGGAAGTGAGATATGTCAGGACCACTGACAGAACTCCTCTATCGCACAGGTTCATTTCCATCACTGGGGGGATGGGGATGACGCAAGCTCTTCCAGATCACTTTTTGAACTTTCTAACCTCTAATTCCAAATTCCTAAACTCACTTTCAAATAGTGAGATTTTCAGAGAAGCACTACAAACTTTTAAGATCTTGGTTTTTTAGTACTGTTCTCTCAATTGCTGGCAATGTCTGTGGAGTATCTTTAGGAGCTAAATGGCTCAAGAGCACAGCCATCTTATTTTCAGAAAGCTGCACTACTTAACCAATCGCACAGATCCACCATGGAAAAGGATGCAGAGGATGACAATCAGCTTCAAGGCTTTTCTTAGGAAGTGTTCCTCATGAACAACCCTTGCCACAAATTTTATTTACATAAACTCAATTTCCCTGAATTTATGCTTGCAGGTACCTATAAAGCCAAATAAGTAACAGAATCTCAGGTACCCTTTGTGCCTGAAACTGGAGAGTTTTCATCTGAGGCTTGGTGGCTTTTCATTAAAATCTTACCAAAGTCAGGGAGGAGAAGTGGGAGAAAATTCAGCTTCCTAGGTGGTTTTTTTTTTTTTACTTCTGATCCTCTTTTAAATAATCATACCTTCAGGGAGAAGAAGTGGGAGATAATTCAGCTTCCTAGGTGTTTTTTTTTCACTTCTGATCCTCTTTTAAATAATCATACCTTAACCCAGAATGCTCTGACAGACAGCAGAAGCTGGTTGCTTTAATGACATAGTTGCAGCTCAGAAAATACAGGAAGATACAAAGACTGCTCTTTCCCCAACAGTAACTGGTAAAAGGCCTATAAAAATTTGGCTGGAGAAACAGTATAAAGTAATAAGAAAACTCTTCCAAGAGAAAAGAAACCAAAAATAAACAGAACAATCTCAAAACACCCATCTACAGACATGTCCCATAAAGCTGGTAAAAAGCCTATAAAAATTTGGCTGGAGGAACGGTATAAAGGGAGTAAGAAAACTCCTCCAAGAGAAAAGAAACCAAAAATAAACAAAACAACCTTAAAACACCCATCTACAGACATGTCCCATAAAGTAGGAAAACCTGCTCTCCTGACAGCAAAACAATAAGCAAATTATTATTTATTAGTGTGTATACTAACATATATATATAGCCTATAAAAATTTGGCTGGAGGAACGGTATAAAGGGAGTAAGAAAACTCCTCCAAGAGAAAAGAAACCAAAAATAAACAAAACAACCTTAAAACACCCATCTACAGACATGTCCCATAAAGTAGGAAAACCTGCTCTCCTGACAGCAAAACAATAAGCAAATTATTATTTATTAGTGTGTATACTAACATATATATATAGCATATGTGCTATAGGGTATTTCTACATATTTACACACACACGCATAGAGTATAGCAACTGTAAAGCTAGCATCTTTATTTCAGAAATATCTAACACCAATTACACAAAATCTAAGGGTTTTTCTACATGGAAAAAAATAGTGCTTATTAATTGCTCAACAGTTGTAGTAGTTTAACTTGGCTGGCAGCCAAACACCACACAGCCGCTCGCACTCACTCCCCACCTCCACCACCCCCCAGGAACAGGGGAAAGAAACGAAGGGGTGAAGGTATGGAGGCTCATAGGTTGAGATAAAAACAATTTAATAATTGGAATAAAATAAACTTAAAATAATAATATTAACAGTGATAATAATAATACATACAAATGAGTGATGCACACAGTACAATTGCTCACCACCCACTGACAGCAGTTCCTGAAGAGCAAGCCCAAATGATCTCCAAGACAATCCCCCCTCCAGCTTTCTGGTCAACTCTCATTAATATACTGAACATGACGTTACTGCCCAGGGAGGTTGTGGAGTCTCCTTCTCTGGAGACATTCAAAACCCGCCTGGACGCCTTCCTGTGTGATCTCATTTAGGTTCCTGCTCCGGCAGGGGGATTGGACTAGATGATCTTTGAGGTCCCTTCAAATCCCTGACATTCTGTGATTCTGTGTGTGTGACTAGCAAAACACAATGTCCTTGGACTTCCAGCAGCAACTAAAACCAGTAGTATGTTATCAACATTCTTCTCATAACAAATCCCACACTGAAACCAAAACACAGCACTATTCTAGCTACTGAGAAGAAAATTAACTCTATCCTAGCAAAACCAGAACAGTATTTCCCAGGTATGGAAATACTCCATGTAAAAAGTGTTGATTTTAGTGTGCTTTAAAAAATATTAAGCTAAACTGGAAAAAAAGATTAATTTTAGAGTGCAGAGTAATAATGTTCTTATAAGGAATAAATGCAGAAAGCTGTTGCTTTTAACATTCCTAACACTTACACTTTCACACCGAAATTTCTCTGTAGACACACCTATCCAAAGGTCAGCTATGACACATGTGTGAATCCACAGCTTCCATGCACAGAGCTGTACATGGTAAAGATGCACTGAGTTGAGTGTCCCAAGAAAAAAAGGAAAAAGAAAAGAAAAAGAAAAGTTTGCCACCTACCGCGGTGTAAGAGAGCAACTGCCCGAGAGTTACTCAGGACCCAGAGCTTTGGGGAAGGCTTAATCTATTGAATGGACTCTGCAAAATGTCTGAAGACTTCAACTACACTCAGAACCATCTTTGGCTCTCCAAAGACCTATTGTAGGGAGAAATGTTAAAATACCACACACTGTTTGTTTGTTGGGAAACTGGGTCATAAAATACCCTATTGTACTGACAATGAGCGAAGTGGAAAATTAAATGTGGCCTCAGACCTTCACTAGGAGTATTCTGTATTTTGGCCAAGAATTATGGCATGGAAGCATCACCCCAACAGCAGTACTAGAGCTACATCAAGCAGCGCTAGTAAGCTAGAGTACTAGAGTACTAGTAGTATTAAGTACAGAGCTACTTTCACAACACACAATAATACTGAGAGGTGATATATGCAGAGACAAGATAAGCACACTCTTGATTTTTAAAGTCCTTTTTAAGTAGCATACGTCAATGCTTAAGACCATCGCCTTCTACAAAAGCTTTTTTTAAGCTGTTCTTCCTGTGATGCATTCCCTACTCTTCTTGCATCTTTTCCTCCCCCCTTCCCCGATTAATTTCCTATTAGTGTCTGCATCAGAGGTTATTGGGCAAACTTTGGTGAGATCAGAGTATTTCTATGCCACATCATCAGCATATTTTGGCCGCAAATGCTCTTTAATAAGCCCTGGGAAGATTATCTACTTGAGAGTAATCCTGTGATGGCAGACAGAGTGGCAGTCTTCATGGCACCATGCCAGGAAAAGCAGCAGAATGAGACCATCAAAGAACCAGCCCAAAAGCTCATTCCATGAATCTTTATCTTCTGAACCTTTCAGAGTATTTGGCTTTATTGATTAACATCAACTGGTTTACTAATACCTCTTTCTCCAATCTTTGGAAACTCATGATAATAAAATTATCAATGTGCAATTCTGCTGATACCTCTTCTGAAGTACATAGAAAAAAGTGTTTCCATTTACTTCAAGTCCAGAATGCCTCCCAGGACTTTCTTCATAAAAGAAAGATTTATAAAATGTTGTAATATTTTTCACATTCACACTTGTGATCCAGATCTATTTACTGTCCTACAGAAACAATGTCTGTAAATATACCAGAGAGGGGGAAACAAATGTCCTATATATGCTGTTCTGGAGATGTGACCTTTTCCCATTCTATGAGAATTGACTCTTCTCTATATATGCTCATTATTACCTTCAAACCGCACTTGAAGCTAAGGGTTTTCCAACAACGAAGAGATATGAATAATACACCTGTCAGACATGGTTTATTTTTCCCCTGTCCTCTGAAGAACTGCACAGGCAGTAGAAGTTCCTTGTGGAGGGGGGGGAAGCATTTCTAATGCATTTATATTAGAGAAGGTAAAGTTCAAAGAGCATACCTTGAGCTTACCTCAAAGATATCAAGTTCTAAAATGTTCCTCAGTTCCTTTTTTGTGTTTGAGGTCCAAGAACAGACTCACAGACTTGAAGATCCAAATATCACTACGGTTACATGACATAATTTGTTTCAATATTGTTAATCCTTCACAGATTGCGTAGTCTTTTCTACTAAAACTACAGATAATGCTACTGTGCTCAGATTTGTTTTTATTTATGCTCTAAAACACATAAGCTCAAAAAAGCTTATTCAAGAGAATTTTGCACACTGGTAGGTGTAGGTCTGCAGTTCTGCTGAGAAAAGACGGAAATGTGTCAAGGAGAATGTCAAAGGCTCGATGTCCCTTAAGAGCCCTCATTTGCTTTTGAAATTTTCATCTGTACAGAGCATCTGCTCCTAGCATGCTATTTTAGGACTGTTTAAAGCCTTGTTCAGGCATGTTCATCCCCTGACAACAGTGCAAGAACTTGTAAGTAGCTACCGTGAGACCAGACCACCTTTTGACCTGGTTTACAAATGTTTGCAAGTCTCATTTCTAGGCAAGGAAAGCAGTACTAAGACCTGAGCAAAGTTAAAAGGCAGATCATGTATCTCATCCTCAGCTGCAAGAATTTACAGCTCTGCGTTAAGGAAATCATAGTCAAATAACACGCTTCCGTCAGTACCTGGACAGGGTCAGAAGGATCTGCTCCCCAGTGTACAATTAGCCAGACGTGTTTTGTTTGTTTAGCAGTGGGAAGGACAAGCTCAAATTGGTTGGCTATCTGGAAACAAAGTTCATCCAGGGCAGATCTGGATTCCAAGGTAATATGAAAAAACGGTGTTTTGGAACTTGTAGTTTGTGTCTTGTTTACGTGCTCGATGACAAACTGATCACTAAACCTGGGGTCAGGAAGGAACTCCACAGCTCAAGCTGGGCTAGGGGGAATCCATTACCTTCTAGAGAATGGCAGTTCTGCTAGGAACAACTAGGTAGGCACATCACCTAACGGATTTCCCATAATTGCAGGCAATCTGAGTAATGATACTGTCTCATTAGTTGTTGCACACTGTTCTAAGGACTTAAATACTTTGTTCCAAGTTTTATAAATGCAGCATGTTCAGAAGTGCGAATTTTCCCCATTTGCTGTACCAGGAAGACGTCACTAGAAAACATCTTGGCTTTGAAATGACAGTGGATTCTGCAGGTGAAGAACCTGGCCCCATCGAAATAATGGCAAAACCTACATTGGGGAATAACTTCATGCTAAAAATTCAACAGATACTGTCTTCCCAGGCAGAATTTAACCAAAAAGATTTAGGAAATTAAAAAACACTCTCTTTTTTGCAGATCGAATCTGGTAATTCAGAGGCCTGACATACAAAAGATTGTGAAAGCAAATGAAAACAGCAAGGCATGCTGTTTATGTGCAGCTGGCCATTTTCCAAGTTTTCATTCTCTTTTCAAAGAGCTTAGAGCAAATTATGCTACTCCTAATTAAAAATTGGTTTTGATTACGGGAGCACATAAATTGCAAACAAAAACCTTTATATTCTACACAGTTTTGCACTTCAAAAACTTTAAAAGCCGTTGCTGCTTTGTTCTTTGTTGCTGTTCGGAGAGGAGGAGGGAAGGCGACAGCGACGGGAGTTGGAGTGCTGTTTTGGGGCGGGGGGAGGCAGCTCTTTGTTCCTTTATCTCAACCAACCCAAGTTTCAAAGCGGAGTTGGCTGGAAGATGCAATCGCCAGGCTCTGCAAACACGCTGTGGCACAACGACGGCCAAACCTCCAACTTCACCCTCGCCGAGCGCTTCTCGCCTTGAAGCCTCTTACGTTTGTGAGCCGGACCGTCCGTGCGGCCAGCGGGGAGTGAACGCGGTGCGAAAACCAGACGCGACCCACCCTTCTCCACCCAAGCCAACTTCCGTGACCGACCCAAACACACCGAAGGGACACCCTGACCTCCCCCGTGCC
>NW_010339047.1:0-2587 GCF_000700745.2 Antrostomus carolinensis
TATATATATATATGTATGGAAACATAAAGATCCATATATATACATGTGTGTGTAGGGAGAGAGAGATGGAAGGAAAAGGATACATCCCCTAACGCTCCCAGTGCTCCACACCCCTCTTAGTAAATCCTGGGGAAAAAGAGATGCTCCATGCTACCTCAGGGCTGGTGGATATTCCTCCTGTGCTGGGGGAAGCAGGGATGTGGTGGTTTCACTGAGCGAGCACTGGGCGGGCAGCCAAACCCAACTGCTCGCTCATTCCCCCCACCCAGGGGACAGTGGAGAGAACTGGGGGGCAAGGGTAAGGAGACTCGTAGGGTGAGAGAAGAACCATTTAATCATGGAAATAAAAGAAAACTTGAAATAATATTGATATTTAAATAATAATAATGATGATAATATTTCAATATTCATCACCCCCTCTAGATCTTGCCCCTGTAGACCAGCAAAACACAAAGTCCTTTGACTTCCAGCAACAATTTAAAACATGGGGATGTTCTCAGCATTTCTCTCCTAACAAATCCCAGCTGAACCCAAACCCCAGCACTGTGCCAGCTGCTGAACAGAACCAGCTCTGGCCCAGCTCACACCAGGATGGGGACGATGGTGACAGATGGCTGGTGATGGGCTCATGGTGGCAGTGATGCACAGCCATTGCTGGGCACTGCAAGAGGTCAGGGAGCTGATCTGGGGAAAACTCTCAGCCAAACACATCCCAACTCAGCATCCTCCAGATACCTTCAAAGAGTTGGAGGAACTTGGACCCAAACCTCATAAACCCCTTCTAGCTCATAAAATATTACAAACCTCATAAACTTTAGGAGTTGTGTGTGAGTCCAGCCCCAAGGCAGTGGTTGGTTCCAGGGCAGTTTTTGGTGTCCTGTGGTCACTCCAAGTGCAGGACCTGTCCTGTCTCCCCAGATGGAGCAGCACCCAGGGCTGCCTCCCCCATCCAGCACCCACTGAGGGGGCGATTGCAAACAGACCCCAAACCCTGCTCCAGAAAAGCCCTGGGGAAGCTCTGGGGCAGGAGGGACAGGGCACAAGCCATGGAGTCAGGGCTTGGCATTACCTCTCCCCTGTTTTATGGCATCACTTATGAGCATCACCAAATAAACGAGGGACATCAACATCCAGGTGCTTTAGTGCCCTCATAAAAGCAGCATGTTCACAAGAGACCCTCCACCAATTTTCATTAACACGAGAGGGAGATGCCTCACACACCTGCAGCGGCATCTTCTCTCGTGACCAGTTTTACTGAAACCCAGGCTAATCCCAGCAGCTTATTTACATGAGGACCGAAAACTCTTTGTCCTCTCCTTGCTAGCATGACACGAGCCTTGGCTCTCCCTGTCTCAACAACAAAGGTTTTTCTGAAGCAGACAAGCTGCATCATAGTTAATATGTAGGGCTCATCATGGCATCACACAATGCAAATTGCAGGACATGCTGCTTTATCGGCTCAACCGTCTTTTAATGTCACTGTCACATTAAATATTTGTTGCTTGGAGTCAGGAAATGACAGAGCCATAAAGTGTGGTGATAGCCAGCATCTTAAGTGTTTTTGATGCCTAATGTGGATCCTGAAATGGAAAATCAACCACACGCATTCAGCACTAATTATATGCAAGCTCTGATAACAGATTTATTTCACAAGTGCTGAACTGTGATCCGCAGCTGTAAAAACAAGCTGGGGAAGAAAAATTGCCCTGAGGAGTAAGAATGGAGTTGTGAGGGTGAGTTGAACTTTTGCTTGGCTCTAGTTTGGGTTGTTTGGGGGCAGTTCCTGGGATTTTAGGCTTGGTGAAATGATTAAGGAGCAAGAAGCTCCTATCAGGGAGGGTCAAAACCGCGGTGAGTTATCAGCTGTGCCCTGCTTACGCTGGCTGTAATTAAGCCAATGAATCTATAAAGTCATTTGAAGGACTCGTATCAGTGTCACCTTTGGGTGAATATGGGATCAGGGAATGCTCTCAACACAAAAATGTCCTTTTCTCAGAGTCTCTGTTGTCCTCTGGTTGCACATGGGTCATTGGGCTCAGCACCCACAGCAGGATGAACAGATCCATGTGCCAGGAGAACGGGACACCTCTCCAGTTCTTTCCAGCATCTTTCCAGCTGTCTGCCTCACCCCACACATCTGGGGCAGGGATGAGCGGTTGTTTCAATGTGTTGCCCAAGAGAGAAGGTGTTGCCTTTGCAATGCACCACAGCAGGCTCTTCACCTGTTTATTGGAATGGAATTGTTGAAGGTTTAAGCAGCAGAGCTGGAATCAGTGTTCCTTCAGGAGTATAAACAAAACCAGCTCCATCTGGGGTCCCTGTTTGGGGTAAAGTTGCAGCCTATTGGAACAGCTAAAGATCATTTTGATGTAGGGTCATTCTAACCATTTTGGTGCTGCACTGCGGGCAGCTTCGATAGGAAATGCCCATAGATGCCAGTTGTATCTAGAATATTGCACACACTTTCATGGTCTTGTTCCACACAAAACAAATACAGGTGTGTGGTGGTTGCACTGGGCCAGCACTGGGCTGGAAGCCAAACCCAGCCGCTCGATCAGACCCCCCAACCAGGGGACAGCGGGAGGAA
>NW_010339047.1:2916-12133 GCF_000700745.2 Antrostomus carolinensis
CCCTTGGCAGAGCCCAATGCCCATGGAGCTGATCCATGTCAATATTCCTCGCCCCCTGAGATCTTGCACTTGCAGACCAGCAAAACACAAAGTCCTTTGACTTCCAGTGATAAATGCAAACATCAGTGTGTTCTCAGTGTTCTTCTCCTAACAAATCCCAGCTGAACCCAAACCCCAGCACTGTTCCAGCTGCTGGAAAGACACCAGCTCTGGCCCAGCTCACACCAGGACAAGGTACTAATTTTTTGGTGTGCATGAGATAAACATAAATCACATGTGGTGTGGGAAGGAGGTTCAGTGGTGGGTTTGGTGTGTTGGGGACAGCACTGGTGGCTCCCAGCCCCTCTCTGCAGCTTTCGTGAAGATGCACGCCGGGCTGACAGAGAGCCTGGCTTTAATTACAATATCACAAAGGTCTATACGTGCAGCTGACAAGAGGGATAATTTATCTTGTCAGCTTTCCCCACATCAGAAGTGTATTCTTTGAAGTTATAGTAATAATAATAATAAAAATCATCCCTGACTACAGTGTGAAGCAAGTTCTCGCTGCTCCCCTGCCTGAGCTTGCCCACTGGGTCCATGTCAGCTATGGATTGTGGTCACCTCGCAGGTCCATCCCTCTTGAAGAAGGGAAGGCAGGAAAGGTCATCACTGGGAAAGCTGGAGGAGCAATGCCCAAACCCAGCAATTTCAGGGACCTGTGAGGTTGGTGCTCACCAGCCACACCAACACGGAGATGGTCCAGGATGGTCCCACAGCATTTGGGGATGGAGCTGCCAGCGAGGCTGAGCGTGGGGCTGGGTGCCAGCCTTATGCCCTGCCAGGCTGGAGCCCTGTCCCACAGCCCACGCCAGGAGAAGTGAAGCAATAAAGGATGGAGGTTTGCACTGACGAAGCAGTTTTGCAGCAGAAGGTGGGTACAGAGAGCGGGGAGGGTTTCAGCCAGTGACAGTGGCCAAATCAGCCAACCCAGTAACGATGCAGAGCGGCGATGGTCCTGCTGGGCCTGCTCCAAAGCTGGCTCAGGTTCCCTCTGCCGATGAACCAGAGCATTTGTTTGTGTGTTTGTCCATCATACGACTAGTGTAGGCATACATAGACATCTGCAAGGGGAGCCCAACGTCACCAAACCAAAGGGAAGGACAGAACTGACCTCCCAGAAGACCAGAAGCACACTGTGCCAATCTCAACATCGACACTGCTCATTAGTGGGTTTTTCTGTGAAACACCAACCCTGCTCCCAGGCAGGGTGAGGGAGCAGCACTGGCTTCCGCTGAGGCAGGATGAAGCAGGTCCTGATGTGCTCACCATGCACCACCAGCTGCCACTCCTGGGGACCCACACTGCTATCTCTGCTCCAGCAGAAACCCACCTTCCCAGGCATCTTGTGCCTATTTTTCAGGGGACCATCCCATATTCCCTCCACACATGCCCACCATCCCACCTCCTCCTGCCCTGCACTGAGGTCCTCTGCTGCTCCTGGGGAAAGAACAATTAATGTACATAGGCTGGGAATGACACAGGACAAAGAGAACTGCAGCGTGAAGCAGATCCAATCCCAAATCATATTTCCTGTCCCACTTTTGCCTACCACTCAAAGTATGTCTTATATCTAAAATATTGCACACACTGGGGCAGACGGGCAGCAAACAGCCCCCTCACTCCCCCTACCCAGAACAGCACCGTGCTTGCTGGGTATGTGGGGCTGTGTCCATAAGGATCTCAAAGCGCCCATCATTCGGGTCGGTGAGTGGGTCTGGGTTGTGAGGAGGAGCAGGAGACCATGCCCGGGAGCCAAGAGCCCTGTGCACACACGTTTCTTGCTGGAGGACCCCCTTGTGAAACTATTAAGAAGAAAATGAACTCTATCCTAGGAAAAGCAGGTCAGTAAAGCATGGTCAGCTCTGTGGTTCAACATAGTAAATTAAAATATACAATGTAGGGCAATTTCCTGAGAGTCTTTCACTGTGTCTGGGAGTAAAATGAAAAAACTCCCGAAGGGATCCCTAAAACCCAACCACTTGGTTTTGTTTTCTCTTCCTTTACAAGAGAAGAAGATGAACACCTCCCTCCGTTAGCGCCGCTAGAAAGTTTTAGAATGAAAAGGTGGTTTTAACTTCCAGATTTCATTTCCAGTGGGAGCAGGAGGATGAACCCTGTGGGTACCTTGGGCTGCATTTCACAGGGGTTTTTCCATAAACACCTCAGCAACTCGGGGTTGTGGCAGCTCCAGCCCGTTCCCCCTTCCTCTGCCTCCATCTCCTCCTCCCCACGCAATCTCCGGCTCCGATGGCAATTATCATGCAAACCAGCACCTCCACCACTCGTTAATGCCTTCCCAACCTCAACTTCCTTGAAGTTCTGAGGATATTAAAATACTGCTCCCCCATTAGCAGTGTGATTTCCAGCCACACAAATGCATGTTACCTACTGGAACGTGCTGGAAACACCGGCGAGCGCCGCGTCAGGAGTGTTTACGTGGCTGTTGTGAAAAACGCCGCCGCGTTAATATGTCCCTGTTCCTTAAATTCTGTTAGCAGTTGTAAGACAGTCGGATCCCACCCATGGGAGCGTGTGCCCTCATGAAACACAATTACAATGAGAATATCTCATTATCTCATTGGCTTTAGCTTACTCTTCTGTTACCATGGTTTCAAATACACAGAGGAGCCTGAAACTAAGAGCGCTGCTAACAAAGAACATCTCCTTGTACAATGACATCAGATCGTGTCAGACAGAACAGACTTAATTAAATACCCCCCGACACAGGGCAAAATAGAGAAGTTGTAGATACTTTTAAAAACAGCATCTCCCAGGTGGAAAGATCCACTGGGGACCAAGCCAGCAATTCCTGATAGTACCAAGGAGCAGCAAACACCTGGACATAGTCATGGTGATAAAATTGTTTATGAATTTATCTTTCTTTCAGCCCTGAGCCCTCTCCCACCCCCCCGTGCTCCCTTCCCTCCACCTGACCATGGCACCATCCCAATCTGTGTGTGTGATGCCGAGTGATTTTGGGTGATGCTCTGTAAAGGAGGGCAGGACACAGGTACCATCGACCCGCCCGGGCTCTGCGTCACCCCACCCCACGCTCTTTTGACCTTTTTCCCCCTCATTTTTGCACCAGCAGTGATTTGCTCCCTGGGGAAGGGCAGAGCTGCTCAGTGCTGCTCAGACCCCCCGGCCAGCCGGTCCCATGACCCATGTGGCTCAGCTTTGGGTTTCCAGCGGCGGCATTAAAAATTCCACAAATCATTTATTTACCCTGGAGTATATCCAGTGACATAATGTGACAATAATGACATCCCTAGTGGTGTTAATTGATTTTGTCCTGGTAGAGAGGGTAATTTGGCGTCCACAGCAGCTTCTAGATCACGGACTTACTGATTGTCTTCCGAGGTAATATTACTGTTAATGAAGAGAAAACACGCTTTCCTCTTTAAAAGCCACTATGCTAATTATGAGAGACAATGGAGAGTCAGAGGGCAGTTATTATTTTTAAACAGAGATTTAATGCTAAACGACGGGCATGGAAGTGCAAAACGCCTGTAAATTAGCCAGTGCCATTCCGAGCTCATCAAATCCAACGCCGCTACTCCATAAAAAGAAGAGCGTTCATGAAATATTCTAACCCTCGGAATACTTGAAGGTGTGAATAATTAACAGGCAGAAGTTAACATCCACCAAGCTTGTAAAAGGTCTGATTAAAAGCAGTGTTCATCATCCACCCAACTATCACAGCTCGTTGGGTCAACATCTCCTAATTAAGGGTTTCTTATTAGAGAGATAAAGCGTATTTTCTCAGATAATGATTTTTAAAAAGGAAGGACTGTTTGGAATGGAATATGTGGAATAATTAAACCTTGTTTAATGGGGATGAGTCTCGCTGGGTTTCTAAGGGAGATGTTGGTGTGAGCACCAGTGGCCACCGTGTGACACTGCTGGGCCTTAGTAAGGTCCCTGGGCAGATGGTTCACCTGGAGTCTCCTCCTCAGAGCTGAGCTTTGCTAAAACCAAACCCCAAAAGTCCATATTTTCAGCTTTCCTGGAAAATACCACCACTTAGGGCCATGGGTTAGAGGTGGAATTGGCAGTGTTGGGTTTATGGTTGGACTCAGTGATCATAAAGGTCTTTTCCAACCACTACAATTCCATGATTCTGTGAATCTCTTACCTGGTCTCCCTCTGTGGGTGACCCAAACCTGGACTCCGGGAAGGGAGAGGACCCCCATTGCAGTGCAGGAGAAAGGCTCTTCTGCCCTTTTGGTTCAGTTCCCAGTTTCCATCCCAACCTTCTGATGATAGAAGCTGGTGGAGATAACATGCCACGTGTCTTCCACCATGGACCAACATGGGGGAGCTGCTCTTTGGCACCAGATCATGGATTTGGGGGCTGAGAAGCAGCATGGAAAGCCACCAGTGAGATCTTATTGCAAGGCAGGGGCTGAGATGAACCAAACCAACGTTGAGGAGATGCAAAGAGGAGGTCATATGTTGTGTAGTCATCCTCTGGTTCCACTTCTTTAAGTTGCCATCACAAAAGCTTCTAGAGACTACCTCAACAGCAGGATAATGAGTGTTAGGTTAGAGCAGGAGGAGAGATCAGGCAATCGAGATTTCAGCAGCGAGCCAACGCTCACAGACTTGTCTCTTTCGCTATCTGCATGTCATTTCAATCGCTATTAATAAAGTATTCGCTGAATTCAGTGGGAAGGAGTTGACCTTTATTGCTCTTTGTTGGAAAAGTTTAAAAAATTCATTACAGGCCATCACTGGAGGTGTCACTCCAACTTTCATCTTACTCTGCCTCTCCTGTTCCCATCTCATCTTGGCTGGTGTTTTATGTGCAAAACTGTAGCTCACCTGGTGCTGCCAGCCCCACACCTGCAGAATCAGGGCTCCAGCTACCCCACAGTCACAAGATTGGTTTGTCACCTAACCTAGTCTGAAAACCAAACCGTCCTTATCTTTTATTTTAACTTTAGAAGACCTCCTAGGCACTTTTTTTTCACAATTTTACAGCTTTTTTTACCATTTTACAGCTTTTTTTTTCACAATTTTACAGCTTTTTTTTACCATTTTACAGCTTTTTTTTTACCATTTTACAGCTTTTTTTTTTTTTCATAGGAATGAAGGATACTTTTTTTTGCATCTATTTTAACCTCAACAACTGAATTTATAAATTTATTCGGCTGCAGAAACTGGGGCTTTTTTGCCCTCACTTTACCTGCTACAAGATTCACAACCACATAAAGAATTGGCAGCACTTAAACCTCAGGATCACCACTGAGGTGCTGTTTTCTTGACTTCTACTCCTCGTGCAGCTACATTAATATGAATAATAATAATAATAATTCAAAAATAGTTTTGTTGATGGCTTCAGGCATGGGTTTAGTGTCGGGACCTGTGTTTAAGAGTAGTGGTTATAACATTCCACAATGTACCCTTGAGGCAGAAATAGCCCATTTTTTTAAAAAATGAAGAGAATACCCCTGGAAGGGTGAAGATAACACCCTATAAATGAGCAGCATCGGTCACTGGGTTGGTGTGAACTGTGTCAATCTGCATGTTGAAGAGTGGGAGGAAATACTCTAATTTTAGTGTATTAAAAATCCTCCCAGGTAGAGTAAATAGGACCTTCACAGAAAAGGATGACTATGTCCCATTTAACTCTCCTCCCCACCCCAGGGTTATAGGGTGATTGTGATCCCATAAATACCTAACTTGGAGAGACAGGTTGAGACTGGTGCCAACAATTCTGCTCCCCTTGTGAAAGGGGAGACATGGCTGGGGTTGTAAAGGTGCTGCAAGGGGCAACCAAAAAGAGTCTCTGTTTTGGGAGATGAATTATGAAGAAAGCTGGAGACACTCGTGTCTGGTTAATGTAACAAAAAGGAGAGTGAAAGGGCAATCTCGGAGAGATAGACGGTGTCCTGAAAGGGAGGGAATTAATGCGGATGAGATGTCAAGGAGAGTTAATAATTTAAAAGCTGTAGGTAATGGGCTGACAGTATTTCTGGGGATAGATCAGCCGATATGGGTGTCTCAGGAACAGCCTGGGGTTTCGAAGGAGCTGGGCTGGCTTGTTGGCGTTGCTTTGCTTTCTCATGTTCTTGGAGATGGGGGTTAGTGCAGGAAGTAGGAATAGACACCCAATGCCAGTGCTCCCAGACTCCTAACACATCCATGCTTCCCAGTGCCCAGTGTTTCCCCATCATGTCCATTGAGCTGCATGGTTTGGTGGCTCCACTCAACGTGTCTGCTCAGGGGGGTGTCGTTGGTGGGAGGAATAAATAGCTCTGGTCAGTAAAATGCCCAATGAGCCCATGTCCGTTGGGTTGGGCAAGCAAATGGGAGTGGGACAAGCTGCTGCCTGTGTGGCCACAGAAGCCTGGACATCGTGACTTCAGGGAGGTCCATCTTGCTGCACCAGGAGAGGAAAACCAAGAGGATTTCACCAGGAGAGCACCAACACCAGTGGTTGTTGCTGTACCCTCAAAGCAACCAGTGACACCCATGGTAATTGTTGGAGCAAGCGATCAGGGGAAAATTAATTATGGCAGATCTGGTAATTCAGGTCTGAACCCCCCAGAAGGAGGGAGGTGCTGGTTTCGTCGTGGTCATGGTGCCATATAAACAACAACAAAGAACTCTGATGACAGCACAGTCCCTGAGGTTTAGAGGGTTTGTTTTTAATTTACTTTTTAAACACCAATTTCTAAGCAGTGACCTGCATTAAAAGCATCTCCTGGTGCTCATTTGCATTTAAAGAAGAGTGATTCAAGCTCTTAAAACTCCAAATTCCACATGAAGTGGGGGCTGATGAACCAATATTTACACTGGATTCATTCTGGTGACTAAATGGCATTTTAGCTCTTGTTATAACGAGGGAGCGCTGCGCATGCCGCCTGCCTGGATTTGACTTGCTCTAATGATCTGGAGGTGTGGCTACGCTTTAATGATATGCTTTAATAATTTATCAATCGAGTTTGTAAGTGCTAATTTGCAATTTGAGGTGCATATTCTCCTTTTGAAGCCGTCGTGCAACCCCCCATTAATGTTAATAGGAATTGTGCTCACATTAAAAGGAGATTATACCCCTTAGGTGTTTAACATCTGACTTATCTAGGTCTTAGATTGCATTGCTGAATGTCACTCCTTTCATTTATTAAGATGGCTTTTTGTTGTGCTGTCACCACGCGAGTGCAAAGGCAAAGATTACTTCCAGCAAGAAAAAAGCTGGGCAGTGGTAAGTCAGTGCACTCGCCTCGACTCCTTCATCTTGGGTTTAAACCTAAATTCAGCACAAGGCAAAGCCAGGTTGGCGATAAATCAGCTCCATTTAGATGTTCACCACCAAAGGAGATGGTGGAGTTCACCACGGTGGCCACGGGAGCTACTGAGATGTATACAAGGGGTTAATTTATGCCCAGGAAAAAGTAGAAGACCAATAGTCTGGCAGACAGATTTCCCCCACTGACTAAGTGTTTAAGAGAGACTCTAATCACTTCTGGGGGCAGTTTCTGCCATAGCATCACGTGCCAGCATTTCTGATTTGCCATCTAATTAACGGGAAGTAGGTGAAGGCCCATATTTATCTCCTCACTTAATGAATCACTTCAGCAGAAATTTAAATCCTATTTACTTCACTGAAATTAATTGAGTTAAACTACATATTTAAGGATCAATGCGGCAAGTTTTCATCTCTTAACCCTTTACTAAGCCCACACCAACTAATAACGGGGATTTTGGAAGATAGAAGCAGAGGGTTATTTGGGTGCAAGACCAAACCTGTTTGAAACTCATCTTCCCCAGAAATATGTAGTCAGAGCTGGTCAAGAGGCAGGAGAGCACGGTAAGTGCAGGAGTCTTCCTTTCAGTTGGAAAAAGTAGGTGGAAGGTCTGGTTTTGTTATTTGGTATGGATGCTCCCTCCCTGGAAGTGTTGAAGGCCAGGTTGGATGAGGCTTTGAGCAACCTGGTCTAGTGGAAGGTGTCCCTGCTGATGGCAGGGGGGTTGGAACTGGATGAGCTTGAAGGTCCTTTCCAACCCAAACCAGTCTGGGATTCTGTGATTCTGTGATTTTGGATGTAAGACAACAAGGACTGCGACCACCCTAAGATACATCAGATGCTGGAAATAGCTTGATGAACAGAGTGGTTCACAGGTGGGGCTGTGGTTGGTGGAGCCTGCACAGATGCAGAAGGATGAGGGTTGGTGATGATCAAGGGTCTTGTAGCTTGAGTTTATCAACATTTGTCTTTGTGTGTTGAGCTTTCAGAAGAAAAAGATGGACAAATGTGTCTTTCACACATCACAGATGTAACGGATGAGGAGGAAGATCCATTAGCATGGGAAGAGATTTAATTTTGCCTGAAAAGTAGATAGTAACGACGTGGTTGTGTCACTTCTGGATCAGGCACCGTATTTCACGGCCCCCGTGGTAGATGCTGTCAGTAACATAAACAGTTTCTTTGGCCTAGTGTCATGTCCCTTCAAGAGCATGTTGCTAAGAAGGTGAGATGACAAACCTGAACTTGTTGAGCAGAAGTGCTGCTGGTGGGTTGACGTGGCTGTTTTGATGATCCCACGCATGGCTGCAGCAGGAAGGCACCCATCTCATATAATGAGCAGCACCAGAGTCACAGAGTGACCAACATCTACCCACCCAACCCCAGAAACCTCCTGGGACACTCCAGGGAGGTAGCAGGGGTGGTTTGGCTGCAGAGCAAGTCTTGGGAGGTAGCGGGATGATTTTCTAGAAGACAGGTGCTTGGTATTCATCTGTGTCACTTTGTACGGTCGCCTCCACAGCAGCTGAGAAATCTAATGAACGCTTTACATGTTAATGGTGAGAGAGACAGAGCAGCCGGGACGTGCCAGCTGATGAATTATGCATCTGGCCCCACCTGGGAGTTCATATTTACCATATCTTGCAGAAATCCATTAGGAAGAACAAACATTGTATTTATCCGACAAGCTGCAAAACCATTTATTTGCATTGTTGCCCGTGAGGAGAAGGTACGAGGGGGGCAGCTGGGGCGAGCCGGGCTCCGAACCGCGTCGTACCTCGGTGCAGTCACCTCTGGAGAGGGAGGCTGAGCTCTGGTCACAGGTGCTCAGCACCAGCCTCCTGGAAAATCCTTGGCTGCGCACACTCGAGGAACTCTGAGATCACTCTGACCACAGCCACCAATCCATCCGTGATCACTGG
>NW_010339048.1:0-10182 GCF_000700745.2 Antrostomus carolinensis
GTCCCATAGACTTGTGAGGATTCAGTTGAATATCATCTGGCATAGAACAGAACTGTTCAATTTAATCTTGCATTCTAATTTGACCAAAACTCCCTTTAACCCTGCTATCTGGAGGGAGACTACTTATCGTCTTGCAGAACCTGTGATATTTCCAAGACTGTGAGATCCTTGATCAGGTCCCACACATAAGGCAACAGAACACTAAACTAGGTGAGGCTGTGGTCCTCCCGGAAGGGGCTAATTTACCCAACTCACACAGTGATTTATCATTTGAATGCAGTTAGATAGATGTTCATGCAGATGCTAAATTCTGTTAGCACTCAGAAGTCTAATCTGACAAAAAATAAAAGTCATACTTGTCCTTCCCTGTCTTAAATGTACTTGACGGTACTGAAAGAAGTAGAAGTAGCTCTGCCACAAAGATGAGAAGTGTTAGTAACTTCAAAATAACATGTAGCTATTATAATATTTGTGAATACTAGAACTCTGCCTATTCTATATTCAGCCTTGTGTCTGGAGAATAAACATACTAATGGATAAAGTTGCTTGCACGTTCCTTCTGTTATTCCAGTTCCACATGTCTATAGCTGCTTTTTACATTAATTTGCACAGAGGTTTTTACTTTCCAGAAACTTGTTTCATCTGATCTGCAAGCCAAGTTTCTTTTATGATTCAGGCAGTAAGAATATAAAGGCTTAATGCCCTGTAGAGGACAAGAACAAATCAACACTTTCTCAATGGTATTGTTACTAGAGGTTTCTGTTATCTTAAAAAAAAAAAAAAAAGTATTTAAAAAAGAATTTAATAGAATTCTTTCCTTACTATTGTATAAAAATTTTAAAACTCATTAATATCAAACCTTTCATTTAAAGACAGTCAGGGAGGTACTTTTTGCTAAACTACATCAAAGACATTTCCCAGCCCAGTGTGATCAAACCATGTGAAAAAGTTAACACAATTTAATTTGATCTGTGCACTTAAATTATTGTTTTCACTACTTATCAAACTTGCTGATGCTATAACAAGAGACTGCCTCATTTTTTAATTAATCAATCATAGTAAAATTGTCTTTAGAATTTTTAAGCAATTAATTGACACATTTATTGAATGCTTTGTGGGCTAAAAAAAGAAGCCAACAAATGGGAATGGCTTGAATGAAGAAAAACAGTAAGAAATACTTTTCTGCCAAGCACTGTTTCCTCTGCAGTAAGCCTGCAGGAGGGGGCCTTGCCAGAATAAATATTTTCCCCACATGAGGAATAGATTGAGAAATGATGCTGCTGAATCAGAGTTGTGCTGGGCTCAATGCTCCAACACAAAAATCCTCCCCCTCTCCCTTGACATTTTGTATTTATCACAGACTCTGAATTTTGTTGAATTCATGCCCTCTATGTTCAAACTCCCAGTTCATAGATTTAATTGAATGAAACAGCTGCCAATACCGCTTACCCTTGAAGACGTTCAATGTTTCAGGTATACTGAAAAGCCTTTTTGTGATGTTTTGCATAGGCTATTGCAAACATTTGTCTTAGCACTTCAAAGCCTAATCAGGAAAAAAAAGGTGATATTTGGCCTTCCTGCTTTTGGATACACTTTACTATAAAGCTTTAAATAGTGCTCATGGTATGCCAAGAGATGTGAATTAGGTCTTTATACTTCATTCAAATAAGGTCTTTCTAAATTGTGCTTATTTTGCCAAATGAACAAAGGCTATGATCAGTGAAGCCAAAGTCCAGCATTCTATCACTTCCAGTTTTGAAAGTCCAGCAGACTCTGCAAAAAAAATCACCCCAAAACTGTCTAGATTAAGAATATAGAGCTATAATGATATTTTTGGTGTGATTATGATGCTGATGATCAGTTTAGCATGCAATTGCTAAATTTAACTGTCTCTTTGAATGGTACTGCCTCTGTGCATTTAAACCTTATAAATCATTTGCTGCTATTATTGCAGGGACTGAAGGTATTAGCAATGTCCTTTATATTCCCTGCTCTTGCCTTACAACATATGCATTTGGTGGCTTCTGTTGCTTTGGGGTTTTTCTATGCAAAAGATTTAAAGTGGGTTTAGTGTGCTGAGAAGGGCTTTGTGGGCTTGTGGTCCTTGAAGAGGAAACTTCTGGGATATAGACACTTTCCTATTTATGGAAATTATTCTATAGATATCCTAAATTTTTTATTAACTCTGTTATCACAGCAATTTGCTGTTTTTATAGATCAGATTTAATGACTAATAACTGTATCAGGTAAAGTAATAGGCAAGATGATAAGCACTTGGGAATTTTCTCATTGTGTCAACTAAACTCTCCACATTCAGCCAAAGTTGTTTCACATTTTCATTTTGAGCAACACAAAAAATATTATAACTGGGACCTTCAAGGGATGACGATATTGTAAATTATTCTGAAGCAGACTAGTAGTGGTTTCTGTCTCACTCCTGGTCCCATAATCACTGAGAGGATCATATCAGAGTCTCTTTTACCCATGCCACTAAGTTACTGACATTTTCAGAAAACAGGAGCCATGATGAGAAGCTTCTAGAAGCTAAAACTAATGAAGAATGATATCGTGACTTGGCATTTGTTCTGGCTAACTAGTCTTCACATAAAGGTAGCATGTGAAGAAATGTGTCTTTTTGCTCCATTTTCTTCTGGGGAGCAAGAAGTCCAAGGAGTCAGAGAGGCAGAACAGAGCAGGTGGTAAATGTGGCCTGTTCCCAGGCCACACCATGCAGAATAGCCTGGAGAAGAAAAGGCAGTGATTTACTATTAGAACAAGAGACCATTAAATTACAAACTTCCGTGGGCAAGGAGAGAGGACTGTAATTCAAAAATGGTGTCTGACACACTCTGCCTCCAGGGGCTAATCTTAGAACAGAGTAAACATCTTAGTGCAGAGCGAACATCACTCTTACTCAGCACTGCTCCAAATATCGACAGACTCTGCTCAATATTTACTTAAAACTAATAAAGTATAATGTTCTTAATTTCTTCTTATATTTTTCTCAATGTTGTTTAAATGTCCAGCATTTCTGATAATAAACTGGAAAAACTTCTGCTCATTTCATTAAAGAAACCAGATTAAATTTTTTTCTCTTCTAACACATTGGTTTTGCCTTGCTTCCAAGTTTATATGCAAACTGTTGGAATCTGCCCATGACATCTCCACTTTGGAATGATTTGAAATAACCTGTCAGTTGAACAATTGCAGCCAATTT
The DNA here is from genome assembly GCF_000700745.2 of Antrostomus carolinensis. Classification (NCBI taxonomy): domain Eukaryota; kingdom Metazoa; phylum Chordata; class Aves; order Caprimulgiformes; family Caprimulgidae; genus Antrostomus; species Antrostomus carolinensis. The sequence goes on from NW_010339048.1 coordinate 3,218, forward strand.
TAAATGCTTCAGTAGTTCATAGGTTTCTATGCTCCTCGAACATTGCATAAAACTATTTATGTCAGCACTTAGGGATAATAAGATGTTTGGCTCTTCAACTCTGTATCAGTGGAGTTCTTGTTTTCTTTAAGAGCTGTCTTGGTAGCCTCTGACTATATCTCTGGTCAAGTACATTATGTAGTGTGTTAATATTTCTGTTATCACATTACACCTTCAGAGAATTGTTATATATGTTTATACATGTATATGCACTTGTAAATCCTGTTTAAATAAGTAACGAATTGCCAAGAAATTTCTGTTTGTATCTACTAAAGAGCTCTGTATTAATATTTTATTTAGTGACCTTTCTAAATCACTTGTTCTAATTAAGAAAACACAGATAGTTACACAAAAAATTTGGGATATATTCTCCTTACAAAATGGTGTAAAAGAACATACAAAAGAGAAGAAACCCATGCATATTTAGATTTGTATAATTATTGTGACATTATAATCTATAAATACTGAAACAGTGTTGTAGAAAACATGTTTGTAATAGTTGTACCTAGGAAAAGATATTCAGTATACTTATGTGAATGACAAAATTACAAGCTCTGTAGTTGCAGCATGATTTTCATTCAACCTCTTGCTCAAGTCCTTAGTGAGATGGAGTATTTACTACAGTCTCGTATTCCACAAACAGTTCTTGGACTCAGCTAAAATTAACTCCCTCTCTCTGATTCTTACATGATGTTAAACCACATTTCAGCTCCAGTGCTCTCTTTAACAAAGTTCCTCTTGCAGCTCTTGTTCTCCTGAGCAATGATTACTCACCTTTGGTAGGGAAGATCTGGGAAATCTCCTGTTAAAGCCTGTACTGAGACAAATCCTCAGCTTGCCTTAATCAGTCTAATTCCACTAAGACAGTGAAGCTACAGAGTTTTACACCTGAAAATCCTGCTCTGTAAATCTGTAGGGCCTGACATTTCAAGGACCTCTGTACTCAATCTCTAGGACTCATCTACTGCTGGAAGTTGAGAGCTTTGCTGGAGCAAAGTCAGATTACTCCTCAGGAGCAAGAACCTACCATATACTTCCAATTAATTCATGACTCCTGTCTCTATTCAGGCCGCTAAGATAAAATAAACAGTGCACTAAAATATATGTAACTCTGAAATCTGTGTGGTTGTTAAAAGAATAAACTAGTGCTGAACTTGTTACATCATTGCACTGCTTGTACATTTTATATTGATCATGTATTATCAATGTTTAATATTAAAAAGTTATTTTTGTTGTAGTGTAAGTTGTTGAAGGAAAGGACAGATCTAAGAGAAGTAAGCAACACTGTTGCAAAGTGCTAACATTTTTTAAAGACACCTTCTTCTGCCCAGAGTTCATGGATGCTCCCTTCCATTTAAGTTATCTTGAACATGCAATTTATTCTCAGCTACTAACTCTCACATGCTAAGACTGATTTTGGAAAAACAAGCAGCACCTATAAAGGGACTGAATAGATATACTTTGTTAAAATGTTTTTTTCCACAAAGCTCAAATAACTTTTTCTTTAACTAATGTGTTAATACCCAGAGTATTTCCTTTACTTCAGTCATACTTAATAAAATTTAAAGGGTTGATTTCAGGGTTTTTTTGGTTCACATTGACATTTCAAGAAAGGAAATCACACATTATTTTCTTCTGACACAGCTACAGTAATATATGATTGTACTCTCAGCCAGTAAATTACAGAACAGCGTTCTTCGGAAATCCACCAGTTTAACATTACTCAAGAGCTTTGGTTCATAACTATTTGGCTGAGGTCCACAAGTGACATTTTTGTGTACACATCTGCACCTCTGCACACACCTCATTAACAAAGCAGGCATTAGAACATATCAATTAATGCTCCAGACTGTATATAAAAGCCAGAGGAGGGATCTGACATCTGAGTCTTCAAGATTTTCCAATTCAATGTCCTGCCTTACAGCATCAGAAGAGCTGCACATGGAAAAAGCACTACGATGTCACCTCTTCTGCCTCCCAGCTTAGGGGAGATTGTTCCTTGCAGCTAGAAAAATAGGAGCAGAAAAACAAACTGCTTTCACAATCATATTATCTGGGACTCCTTGGATTACTCACAGGCCTTGTATGGTATTTTAAGATAAAAAAAATCAACAAACAAACAAACAAAAAAAACATTTTATAGGCTAAATACTGTATGTCATGCCTTTATTACAGATCCATGAAAAATAATATTCGGTAATGGACAAAAAAAATATTAAGAGAAAAAAATTCTGAATTTATAACCAGACCTCAAATGAAACCTCCAATGAAAATTTCCTGCAAATTCATGTACTTTATTTTGCCACCCATCTCTGCAATGACTCTTTCACTAAAAGTAATATTTTTTAATGGTTGCTATTTTGTTGACTTGTAAAAAAATTTTAATCTGTGGACCATAGGAACCATGAAATGGCAAGTGGGTACAGTATTGCCAAACACACAGCCAATAAATTGCTTCTGTCTGGCTTGTATGCAAGTCAGTCTTGGTACAGAAGTCAATACTCTGGAGTTGAGTATTGGGGTCAGTCAGTCAGTGGATGAAGGAGTTTGCTATAATATTAGAAAGGGTTTGCTATAATATTAGAAAGGATTTGCTATAATATGACGTGTTGTGGAAAAAACTGGTATCCACAGAAGCCATTTCCACACGGGTCACTTTGGCTTTATTAACATCAAAGGAAGAAAAATGAGATTGTTTTAATTGGCAACAAAGCAGAACTGATCTTTACTGTCAGTATTGTGGGATGTAAGTCAGTAAAGTTAGTAGTTTTCATTCAGTAAGCAGAGGCAGGCATCCCCATTAGTTGTGTATACTCAGGATGGGATAAATCTAACCATTTACAAGGTAAGAATACAAGGTTTATGAGACATCATCACTAATTTAAACTTTAAGCAGAGTAACAGGTAATGATTAGTGACCAGAAGAAAAACATGGGTTTTGTTTTAGTCCAGCTTTCAATAGACAGGTCTCCACTTCGTAAAAGCCACCTGCATAACCGGCACTGATGGAGATCCCTGGTTGTACTTCCAACAAGAGGTCAGTGATTTCCATTGACCTAGAGGATTGAACCAATATGCCTAATCATTGCAGTTACTGTATTTTATGATGAGTCATATTTATAATAATATATGCCCAGTTTTGCACCCAAAAAAATATACTTTTCAGTCTATGAAGCTTATTGCTGGCAATGATGCTCCACAAGATAGAGCACTGCACTCATAAGTGCAGAATAAGTACTGTCTTTCATTCTAACAAAGAAAGAGATTGTGGAATTGGCATTGAAGACACAATATGGTAATACAAGTTAGATGGACTTAGCTGTTTGTTACACCAATGTGTTTGAAAAGCAAGGTAGCTTTGATGCTATTTATTGCACTACCTACAGTATTATCAAACCATGATTGATAATCTGTTGCTTCTCCAGATGATATGACCTGCTCCTAGCATCAGTAGAGATCTGGTACCTGCTTATCAGCAACATTTTCATTCCACAAATGCTGAATTATGTTATTCCAAAGACATAACTTCATTTTTTTCCTTTTTCACTAATTTTAATGTCTGCTTAATACCACAGTTATTATTACTAGTGTAAACTATAATCTCATGATCCTCCAACAATGAAAAAAGGTCTGGCATTGTACATTCACATTTCATTTAAAATTAAAATATTAACAGTATTGTCATCATAGCCCAAATACTGAGATTTGTCAGTAATGTGTACACAGTTTACTGTCTCTGTAGCAGTAGAACAGTTACAGTATTTAATGGAGGAATTAAGGAAGTTTTATTTTCTTATTTTATATGGCAAGCATAAAGTTGAAAATAACGAAATTAAGACATAAGACTGAAAATAGTAGTGAAAGAACAGTTCATATTAAACCCTAAAACTTTTTGTGCTATTCTAAAACTTGGACTTTACTGGCAAATGTATCATTTGTTTAAGTTCTTTCCAGTTACATTATTGTACATGTGATAATATGTACAGAATCTTCATCACTTCAGTCCTACTTTTCTAGGTGAGTAATTTTTCTTCTGATTTACATGACAGTACAATTTTAAATCCCATGGGATTTTATAAGCTGTTTATTATTTTATTCACTGAGCTTTTATTTCATCCTTCATAGTTTTCACTTTCAGGTAACCTTCCAAGTCTAGTAAAGTTATTCAACAGAACTTCAGGTCTGAGGTAGTTCAATGACAGACTGATCACTTGAATATACACCAGTGACTGGCATATAAATTTGAAGAAACTGACAGGTATTCATTAATAAAAAAGGAATAGATGATTTATAATACATCAGATACTGCCCAGTAGAAATGTAATGTAGGGTTTTTTGTTGTTTTATTTTTGGTGAAATTTGATGGTAAAAGCCTATTCTTCTCTTAAACAGGGTTTCATTTTGGTCAGTCTTTCCTTATTGGCAGTCTAACATCTATTTTACATGTATTATTAATGAGAATATGAACAAATCCTACATAATGCATATCTGTAAAATATAGTCTTGAATAGAAAGAGCAAGAAGTGCTGTAGAATAATTTGATACTGCTGGTAATAGTGTCTTGTTGTTAAGTATGTATTGGAATGCACCAAAAATAACCAAGAGCTTGCAGAGCTTATTTTCCAATCCTTAGATCACAAACTCAGCTTGTAGTTGCTGTACATCAGTTACACAAAGGATTAATTTAACTTAGAACATAAAGTCCAAATTAACTCGATGCTATGCAAATATAGTAATTTAGTAGGCTATAGGGAATTGTAGAGTGGAATAGCTCTGTCTTGGTGCTGCTGCTTCATCTGGTGTTAATAACTTCAGCTTTCACTAGGACATTGATAGGAACATTGCATCCTCATCCACCAGGTCAGGAAGGGCAGAATCTTAGAATACTACGACTGCCTCATCTCTGCATAAGAAAGGCGACATTGCTGTTGCAATTCTAGCCCTAAACTATGGCAAATAAAACAGAAATTTATAATCACTGAAAAGATTAACAAGGCTACCATTTCTGTACACAGCATGCTCACTTGAAATAATTTATGTCTGAACTGCCACTGTGAACATTCAGGACTATAACACTACCTTAATTAACCAGTTCCTAATTTCCAACTAACATAGAACCATAATAGTAAAAATTATGACCACTCCCATTCAATATTTACCAGGTTCAGTGTAAGAAGTATTTAAACTAAAGCCATTTTCAATCACTTTCTCAACATCCTGAACACTGAGAAAGGCTGTACAGCTGCTGGTACTTGACTGAACCCATGTTTTCAGTAATTCAAACTATAATTAGAATCCAAACATTAACTTCAAGCCAATATTAAATATTAACACTGTTTGCTTTCCCCTGAAGGGGTGTCCCTTACACCTGGAATTAACTGCCTCAATGAGTGGAAATACAGCCCCACAATTTGTCATGGACTGATACAGACTGCCTTGGAGCAGGGCGGAGCTCCAGAACATCTGCAATACATTGATGCCATCATTGTGTGGGAAAATACTGAAGAAGAAGTTTTTGAGAAAGGGAAGGAGATAATCCAAATCCTTCTGAGAGCTGGTTTTGCCATAAAATGAAGCAAGGTCAAGGGACCTGCACAGCAGACCCAGTTTTTAGGAATAAAATATTAACATGGACGTCATCCGATCCCAATGGATGTGATCAATAAAATAACAGCTATGTCTCTACCAACTAACAAAAAGGAAGCACAAGCTTTCTTAAGCGTTGTGTGTTTCTGGATGATGCATATTCAAATTACAGTGAGATCGTGAGCCCTCTCTACCAGGTGACCCAAAAGAAGAATGATTTCACATGAGGTCCTGAGCAATGACAAGCCTTTGAACTAATCAAACATGAGATAGTCCATGCAGTAGCTCTTGGACCGGTCCGGACAGGACAAGACGTTAAAAATGTGCTCTACATCACAGGCGGAGACAATGGCCCTACCTGGAGCCTCTGGCAGAAAGCACCAGGGGAGACTCGAGGCCGACCCCTGGGGTTTTGGAATCGTGGATGCAGAGGATCAGGGGCCCAAAATACTCTGACTGAAAAAGAGATATTGGCAGTGTATGAAGGAGTTTGACTTATTTCAGAAGTGATCAGTACTGAAGCACAGCTTGTCCTGGTGCCCTGATTGCCCATGCTTGGCTGGATGTTCAAAGGGAGTGTTCCTTCCACACACCATGCAGCTGATGCTACGTGGAGTAAGTGGGTTGCATTGATCACACAAAGGGCTTGAATTGGAAGCTGTAGTCACCCAGGAATTCTGGAAGTGATCATAAAACTGGCCAGAGGGCAAAAGTTTTGGAATGTGACCTGAGGAGGAGGTGACACGTGTTGATGAGGCTCCACCATATAATGAACTACCAGACAATGAGAAAAGATATATCTTGTTCACTGATGGGTCCTGTTGTATTGTAGGAAGACGTCAGAAATGGAAAGCTGCTGTGTGGAGTCCCAGCTAAAGAGTTGCTGAGGCTGTTGAAGAGGAAGATGAATTGAGTCAGTTTGCAGAGGTAAAAGTGATCCAACTGGCCTTAGACATTGCTGAACGAGAAAAATGGCCAATGTTCTACCTCTATACTGACTCATGGATGGTGGCAAATGCTCTTTGTGGGTGGTTACAACAATGAAAAAAGAGCAACTGGCAGTGCAGAGGCAAACCCACCTGGGCTGCTGAACTGTGGCAATACATTGCTGCTCGGCCAGAGAGACTTTGTAAAGATATGTCATGTAGATGCTCATGTGCCCAAAAGTTGGGCTACTGAAGAACATCAAAACAATGAACAAGTGGATCAGGTTCCTAAGATCAAAGTGTCTCAAGTAGACCTGGACTGGCAACATAAGGGTGAAAAATTTTTAGCACACTGGGCCCATGATGCCTCAGGCCATTGAGGAGGAGATAGAATCATAGAATCATAGAATGGTT
>NW_010339049.1:0-495 GCF_000700745.2 Antrostomus carolinensis
CCACTTCTGCAGCCTGTCCAGGTCCCTCTGGGTAGCATCCCAATCCCTCTGGCACGTTGACTGCACCACACAGCTTGGTATTGTCAGTGAACTCACTGAGGGTGCATTCAATCCCACTGTCAATAAAATTAATGAAGATATTAAACAGCACTGGTCCCGATACGTACCCTTGAGGGACACTGCTTGTCACCATCTTCCATCTGGACATTGAGCCATTGACCACTACCCTCTGGATGCAACCATCCAGCCAATTTCTTATCCACTGAACAGTCCACCCATCAAATCCATATCTCTCAAACTTAGAGAGAAGGATGTTGTGAGAGACTGTCAAAGGCCTTGCAGAAATCCAGATAGATGACATCCATAGCTCTTTCCTTGTCTACTGATGCAGTTACTCCACTAGGTTTGTCAGGCAGGATTTGCCCTTGGTGAAGCCATATTGGCTGTCTTGAATCACCTCCCTGTCCTCCGTGGACTTCAGCATAGCTTCTAAGA
>NW_010339049.1:659-1136 GCF_000700745.2 Antrostomus carolinensis
TGCCAACTACATCAGCCAGTTCCCTCAGGACTCTGGGATGTATCTCATCAGGTCCCACGGACTTGCGTATGTTCAGGTTCCTCAGATGGTCATGAACACTTACAGTCACTTCACTTAGTCTCTCTGGTCCCTGTCTTGTGAGCCACCGACTTGAGAGCTGTAAGAAGACAGGCTGCCAGTGAAGACTGAAGTAAAAAAGTTGAGAACCTCAGCCTTCTCCTCGTCTGTTGTTACTAGATCACCATTGTTGTTCATCAGGGGGGATATGCTTTCTTTCACCTTCCTTTTCCTGTTTACATACCTGCAGAAGCCCTTCTTGTTTTTCTTGGCATCCCTTGCCAAGTTCAGCTTCAGCTGCACCTTGGCCTTCTTGACCTCGTCCCTACACTGCTGGGCAACGTCCCTGTACTCTTACCAGGATATCTGTCCCTGCTTCCACTGCCTGCGTAGTTCCATCTTGCCTTTTAGTTTGACCAG
>NW_010339050.1:0-216 GCF_000700745.2 Antrostomus carolinensis
GGAGAACATCTTGATGGACATCATGGTGGAGCTCATTGTGATCAAGAACGTCATGATCGAGAACATCACGGTGGAGAACATCACGTTGGAGAACCTTGTGCCGGGGTTTGTTGTGTTGGAGAACATCATGACCAAGAACATCACGGTGGAGAACGTTGTGATCGAGAACCTCACGGTGGAGAACGTCACGATGGAGAACGTCATGATGAAGAACAT
>NW_010339050.1:304-1975 GCF_000700745.2 Antrostomus carolinensis
ACATCATGGTGGAGAACGTTGTGATCAAGAACCTCATGGTGGAGAACATCAAGAGCACCTCGATGAGCTTTATGGTGGGGAACGTTGTGATCAAGAACCTCATGGTGGAGAACATCAAGAGCACCTCGACGAGCATCACGATGGAGAAGGTCGCGCCGGCGCGTGTCGTGTCGGAGAACCTCACGGTGGAGAACGTCGTGGTGGGGTGAGATGGGATGGAGCTCGCCATGAAGCTCACCACCAAGCTCACCACGACGATGCTCACCACGCCGAAGCTCACCATGATGCTCCCCATGATGCTCACCATGAAGCTCACCACGATGATGCTCTCTGTGATGAAGCTCACCACCACGATGAAGCTCACCACGGAGCTCACCACCATGATGCCCACCACCATGAAGTTCACCACGAAGCTCACCACGATGGTACCCCTGAAGCTCACCACCACGAAGCTCACCACGCTGAAGCTTGCTGTGATGAAGCTCACCACGATGCTCATGATGAAGCTCACCATGGTGATGCTCACCATGAAGCTCACCACCACGATGAAGCTCACCATGATGTTCACCATGAAGCTCACCACCACGAAGCTCACCACGATGAAGCTCACCACGAAGCTCACGATGAAGCTCACTATGAAGCTCACCACGATGCTCACCCATGATGAATCTTGCTGTGATGAAGCTCACCATGAAGCTCACCACGAAGCTCACCACGAAGCTCACCACGACGACGCTCGCTGTGAAGCTCACGATGAAGCTCACTGTGAAGCTCACGATGAAGCTCACCACCATGAAGCTCACCACGATGGAGCTTGCTGTGATGAAGCTCACCACGCTGCTCACCATGAAGCTCACCATGATGAAGCTTGCTGTGATGAAGCTCACCATGAAGCTCACCACGAAGCTCACCACGAAGCTCACCACGACGACGCTCGCTGTGAAGCTCACGATGTGAAGCTCACTGTGAAGCTCACGATGAAGCTCACCACCATGAAGCTCACCACGATGGAGCTTGCTGTGATGAAGCTCACCACGCTGCTCACCATGAAGCTCACCATGATGAAGCTTGCTGTGATGAAGCTCACCATGAAGCTCACCACGAAGCTCACCACGAAGCTCACCACGACGACGCTCGCTGTGAAGCTCACGATGAAGCTCACCACCATGAAGCTCACCACGACGAAGCTCACTGTGCCAGAGCTCACCGTGAAGCTCACCACACTGAAGCTCACCACGAAGCTCACTATGAAGCTCACCACCACGAAGCTCACCACGATGGAGCTTGCTGTGATGAAGCTCACCACGATGTTCACCACGATGCTCGCCACCACGAAGCTCACTGTGGAGCTCACCACGATGAAGCTCACCACGAAGCTCACCACGAAGCTCACTATGAAGCTCACCACGATGCTCACCACGATGAAGCTCACCACGAAGCTCACAAAAAAACACCACGAAGCTCACCACGAAGCTCACCACGATGAAGCTCACTGTGAAGCTCACGATGAAGCTCACCACCATGAAGCTCACCACGATGGAGCTTGCTGTGATGAAGCTCACCACGCTGCTCACCATGAAGCTCACCACGCCAAAGCTTGCTGTGATGAAGCTCACCATGATGTTCACCACCACGAAGCTCACCACCATGATGTTCACCACGAAGCTCACC
>NW_010339051.1:0-1982 GCF_000700745.2 Antrostomus carolinensis
TTTTTTTTTTTTTTAATTGCTTTGATCTGATTTCTTTGATCAAGTCATAAGACCTGGAACCTTAATGTGTGTATGAAGAAAAAAAAGGATGTCTGAGTGGGCTGGGTGAACCACAGGCTCTCTGCCTGTGTCATCCTCTGTGGAGGAAGGAGAGTGGGTGGATAATTAGACATGGTCATCTTATTGTGTAGGAATTTCTCATGATTCTCTCCAAATTAGCCTCTGGGAAAGAAGTTGGCAAGCAGCCATTGTCCAGGACTTAAAAGATGGCAACACCACGCTGTGGACTTATCCTATCAGATTTCTTTTACTCTCAGGAGTCTGTGATCCCATCCACCCTAAGTGTCCTCACTGACGGTACTCTCTGTAGGGACTCGACAGCTCTTTCAGTCCGGCTGGCAGGACACTGCGGCTGTAAGGATTGCAGAAAGTCTCAAAAACCCTTCTAAGGGTTTGACTTTTCTGTCTTTCCCTCAAAGAAAACATTCAGAGTTTTTCAGGAACTGCAACACAAGGTGTAGGGCCATGATGCTCACTTGACACCACTGATTTTCAGAAGCCTAGGGAGGTAATTCTCAAGTTCTGGAACTGCAGAATGGCAGTGCTTCAAAACTAAATCCATTCTCATTTGATGGGCATTTCTTACTGTACTGAATTACAAGTGAAGGACAAGGATGACAACTTTGTCCCAGTATTTAATGGGAAGGATTTGAAAAGAGATGAGCAGAATCTTTTATTGATCTTTTGTATTGAGAGAGATACTAATGATTTACACGGTGAAGCCAAGGCTGCTTCTGTGAAGGTAGATGTTAGACTTTGCAGCAGGAAAAGAGGATATAGTTGATTTCCTGTGGCTATTAGGTTTTGTATTCTTTTGATTTTGTGAATATAGTCAAAAGGAAATAGAAAAAAAATATCTCTAAGGAAGCAAAGATCTTCCTTCCTGTTAGGAAAGGAGTCAGCGAGGATGATAAATTCCTTGCCAAGTGAGTCATTTCTTCACTTAAAGATTTCAAAGCTTTTAAAATGACTTTTTGTACCATGGAGCTTAGATATGAAATTGCACGCACTCTTAATAGATGAAGCTGACCTGTACCTTGATGGGAAATGATACACAGAAAGATGGCAGGGAAATAAGTGGCTTTGAGTGAGATGCTGCAATATGACATCTTCGCAGAACAGCTCTAACAAATCCCTTTATTGCGTTGCACGCTGACTGAGCAAGAAGCAAGTGTTTAGGACTGCTCAACGCTTCCAGTGTTAGCTGTCAAACAGTTTACAGGCTGAGTAAATATTTATAGGATAAATAAAGAAAACCTAAACCACAATTTTAGTTTGATGGTCACACATTTTTTCTTGAAACACGCCTGGAAATGCTGCGACTAAAAATAGGACAATCACATAGTGTTTATTTACAAAGCAGGTAAAGTGAGAGCTTTTATATAGTTCTACCTATTAAAGCTCTAGCCCCACTGTGGCTGCCTCCTTAGCTCATGTTCTTTATTTTGAGAGACTGTTATGAAGATTCGTGGTAGTTCCTGGTCTTGTGAGAGCTGAACAAACTTATTTATCCTACTGTTTTCAATTTGCACAGTTACAGGGAATTCATTGTACACTAATGCTCTGCAAATTTCAGAGCATGAACTGAGACAAGTGGCATGAATGGGCATTACTTTCTCTTTTGTGAGTAGCTGATGACATGGTAAGGTGCTCATCATCAGCATACCAGTTTTTCTGGCACTTGAGTCTTCCCAAATGTTGTATATCAATCTTAACGTAATGCTCTACGTCCTTAAGCACCTAAAAACTAGATGAAATGACACATAAGACTGTGTTTGATCTGAGTGCTAATTCCTTTTGAAGGCTTTGGCAATCTTTCAGCCTTAGCTCAGATGAATGGTCAGTGTGTGATATGGTCACAAAGCAAAAATCCCATGTTTCATGTTGAATCCTCCATTAAGTACTGTGGGCACTATTCTGTA
>NW_010339051.1:2004-14821 GCF_000700745.2 Antrostomus carolinensis
AAACCACACAACATTTAGCATGTTAAAGATAAAAAAAACCCCAACCATATCCTTTAGGTGTCAGTGCTGTGAGCCCCATGTAGAGACAGGAACTATGAGAAGTGCTCACAGGAGCTCCTGCCAGAGGGCATGACTGTGACCCCATCACACAAGCGGCAATATTCAGAAGTTCTTCTAAAACCTCCAACTACCCAAGTGAAGTACTTTGATGAGAACTAGAGTCCAATTTACTTTATCTGGAGAAACTTCCTTTTGAGGAAACTTTTTAAAAAGTACTTCAACCCAATCTGATTCAAACTGGTTCCTTACCAGCTGTATAGATTTCCAATAAATGCATCACAGGGCAGGAAATAAAGCTGAACAATAAACACATGGTGTGAGCAGCCATAAAGGTGACCTGGTTAGAAGTGAAAAAGTACTGAACAGAAGATGTCTGCTGAAATTCCGAGAGAGAATTTGCCTGCCAGCCTGGGAGCTGTGAGCCGGGGAACCAGAAGCATCCTTGAGAAGCACAGCCAGCATCTTTGAAGTGCAGCCGGGTGCGTAGAAACCAGAGACATCCTGAGTTACCCTCAATAAGCACAAAACTAACGAACCGTAATGGTAGCTTACGATCTGAAAAGATGGAAAATAGTTTGGAAAAAGGGAAAAACACCCTGAGAAAGCACAATTGGTAACTGCCATTGGCTGTTCTAAATGCAAGAACAGGAAAAGTCCTGAAAAATAAAAATTGGTCTGAGAGAACAGAAATCAGTGTCAACTACTGGCCATCCCAGATGACCAACAGGTACTAAGAGCATCTACTGGCTGCTCAAAGTGGAGGTGTCCTACAGACTCTTATGCATCTATAATATAAAAATGACTTAATTTTTATCCAAAATAGAGCTGCTGTCTGTAACAACTTCCTGTGCTGCACATACTTTTCCTTCCTTAAAAAGCTCCATGTGAACTTCCTACAAGACCTTGGACCTTTGCTGGGGACACCTGGCTGACTCCAAACCCTGTGATGTGGATCACCTTCAAAGTGAGACTTTGTTGTTTTATTCCCCCCCCCTTCTCCCCACCCCGAGCCCACATCTGGGGCCAGTTCAGTTTGTCCTCCTAACTCTGGGATGGGTGGGTGTCCCTCTGGGATCAGTTTGTCCTCTGCTCTGGGACAGTTTGGCCCCTTTTGAAATGCACTTGCTGCCATATATGTACCTTTAAGTAATTTATCGTATCTGCCGTTACGTTATTGATAAGTTTGCTTCACTAGTAATAACTTTGTCACAACTTACAATATTACGTATCATAGAATCATTCATTGGAAAAGACCTCTAAGATCATCAAGTCCAACCATCAACCCAACACCACCATGCCCACTACACCATGCCCCGAAGTGCACATCGAGCTGTCTTTTAAATACCTCCAGGGATGGTGACTCAACCACTTCCCTGGGCAGCCTGTTCTGATGCTTGACAACCCCTTCAGTGAAGAAATTTTTCCTAATATCCAACCTAAACCTCCCCTGGTGCAACTTGAGGCTGTTTCCTTTTGTCTTATCACTTGCCACTTGGGAGAAGAGACCGACACCCATCTCTCTACAACCTCCTTTCAGGTAGTTGCAGAGAGCAATAAGGTCACCCCTCAGCCTCCTTTTCTTGAGAAAAGGTCTTGTGAGAGCTGAACAAACTTATTTATCCTACTGCTTTCAATTTGTACAGTTACAGGGAATTCATTGTACATTAATGCAAATTTCAGAGCATGAACTGAGACAAGTGGCATTACTTTCTCTTTTGTGAATATTTGATGACATGGTAAGGTGCTCATGTATCTACCTGACTGCTGCTATTATTGATTGTTGCTATAACTGATTGCTGCTTTATTATTTTTACAAGGGCAGGTAGTGACAGAACAAGGGGAAATGGGTTTAAGCTGAAAGAGGGGAGGTTTAGATTAGATATTAGGAAGATATTCTTCCCGTGAGGGTGGTCAGACACTGGAACAGGTTGCCCAAGGAAGCTGTGGATGCCCCCTCCCTGGAAGCATTTAAGGCCGGGTTGGATAAGGCTTTGAACAACCTGGTCTAGTGGAAGGTGCCCCTGCTCATGGCAGGGGGCTTGGAACTAGATGGTCTTTGAGGTCCCTTCCAATCCAAACCATTCTCTATTCTATTGATTGTTGCTATATTATTGCTTGCTGGTAATAATTTGCAATAACTTGATATATATGTGTGTTTGTATATACATATATATATATATATTTGCTTTCTTAATCATATATAGACTTGCTATTAGTGATTTTTGTGGTATTTTTGGCAACCTGTAGTAATGTAGAGAAATTTAGAGGATAAATCCTCCATGTCTTCATGTATTACAAAATCCTACACACACATGGTCGCGATCTCTATATGCCCGCAGGTCAGGTAACCCTTTAGGTTGTGACACCACGTTACAACTTCAGTCACCCAACCCCAGCTCTTACGCACAGGATGAAAAACAACCAGGAAAGAATAAGGAACAACACGCACAGAATTCTCTAATATCAAAATATAGCAATTTATTCAAGACACTGAATATGATCTGTTGATTCTCTCCTTAAAACAAATGAGCTACAATACACAAGGTGAATTTGAAGAAAGTGTGGGTGGGGGAGAAACAAAATAAGGGTTGATGTTGTTTCAACAGAACCTGGGAAATGCTGAAATGAGAACCAAGTCTGGCTGCAAGTCTGACACAGACAATAAAAACTGCAGAAGCCAGAATTCAGAATTTCAGTGAGTGGCTGAAAGAACATTTCTGCAATTGACAAAGAACCACATTTTTTAAAAAGGCAAAAGGAAGAAAAAAAAGGAGGAAAAACTAAAAAGGGAAAAAGAAAAAAGAAACCCAAAACCAAAGCAGACCCTTACATTTGACAAAGTGCACTTCACTTGGCTCTAAAATTAGCTATTTTTTTCTTATTTTTTTTAAACAAATTAAAGGAAATTTCTAAGATGTAGCATGGGGTTAATGTGTGCATAACCCTGTAAGTCAGGCCCTTTAGTGCCCCATAAGGGACCCAGTGTTTTCTTCATAAAAGATTCAGTATCCTTCTAACCCACAGAGTCGAGTGGTTTTTCAGAAACTGGGGGGTTGTTTCACTTCAAGGCCAGTTCCAGACAGCCAGCAATGATAAAAATCCAGTAAGTCTCTTGATGGTTTCACAATCCTTTTTGGTCACTTAGGTTTTTCAATTTCTCTTCTGTTACAAAGAACCATAAACAAAATTATCAAAAAATATTGTATGAAAAAAACCAAAGTCCATGGGTGCCTGTTGCTTCACGCTGCTCCGTGCCAGGGGAGCGGCAGACAGGCACCGCTGGCCGGGGGATGCTGCCGCAGCAGTGGGGCAAGCGAGAGCTCCCGCGGGGACAGTGCTGCAGGTCTGGGCTTAGACCTCCAGGTGGAACTACAGCCTGCAGAAGCTGCTCTTTCCCCACTGCCGACTTCCTAAAGAAACCAGCTCCTTAGGCTAGGATTAACCTTTGCAGCTACATCTTCTGCCTTCTTTAATAGCTGCCCTCATTTTGGCTGAAAACTATTCTATTACAGTATCTTCGAGGATTTTCCAGTCTTTAGGGTCTTGGGAAGGGGAAGGAAGGTGAATTTTCTTAGCTTCTCACATACACTGCTTTCAAATCTGGTCTGCATAGAAAACTCTCTGGACCAGCAGCCTCTCTCACACATAGGCTTTGCAAACCAACTGATTTTCAAATTTTGTTTCTCTTGGCTTCTTACCTCCATGTAGGCAGAAAGTGGTGTTCTGACAATTTAAAAAAAGGAGAAAGAAAGTGGCATCATGGACACTGCCAAGTTATCTACAGTAGCCATCCTGGGAACAACCAGGAAACATGGGGTATGAAGCCAGCAAGCCATGCTGAACTCGCTGAGCAGCCTCAGCTCTTTGAATCCTGAGGTCTGGCCTATTCAGGCGCCACTCAAGGGACAGAGGCAAGGTCAGGGCCCCATCCACCCTGCCCTCCACTGTCTGCAGACTGGGAGCTTCTGCCTGTTCTTCTCAGAAATGCCACCCAAAAGCAGCTTAGGAAGTTAACCGTGTACGTGCAGTGACTGTAATCAAATCATCGACCCAACCGTGCTTTATAAAACCACATCAAACCTTTGTATTCAAATTCAAGTCTCTCTTCAAACAAGTACTCTTTTTTTTTTAAAGTAGTGACTTTAAATTAGTAGGTACACGTGGTTATTATAAAACAGTGCAAAACTGCCATGTTATCATCTCCAGCCCATGCTCTTGGAGTAGAAAACCAAACCCAACACATGAATGCATTTAACATGGAAAATAATCCTTGATACCTTCCAGTGTCCAATTCTTTGATATAAATGACAAACAAGCCTAACTGTCATTAGTAACCAAAATTCCATGTAACTGTTTTCAACGTAGGACTGAGTAACCATTTTAGCAATTATTTCTTTTCATTCTTCTTTTCCCAATGTGTATCTTGAAGGAACGCAGCTGAAGCTGGCAGTGGCTAGTTCCACTGGAAGGACTAAGATACTGTGCAGATGCAAGCGTAAAGAGAGGAAAATATAGGAGAAAAAATAAGGTATGGATTCCATGATGTCATGATGATGCCATGATGCTTGGTGTGCCTTGCACCACCAGTCCAGCAGCAGGGCTCTGATTTTGGTTTTGCCTAGATCAAATCACTTCAGCAGCTGTGGTCAAATCAAAGGGAAGATCCTGCATTACACAAACAGCGACTCTGGGTGGGAAGGTACGATGTGATGTTAAGGGGGTTCTCTGCCTGTTTGTTTTCTCTCTCTTACACAGCCTAGCCTAGCCTGTGGGCTAGAGAGGACACTTGTTTGACTCAGGTAGTTCTCAGGATTTGTCTTAAATAATGGCTGCCACCACCCCAAGGTTGCCTTACAGTTCACAGCACTTTCAGGAAACTCTGCCTACGCATCCTTCTTTGCATCCATCATTTGCTCTTAGAGTAATGGAGTCTTCAGTAAGCATCCCTGCAGATGTCTAGGCTGCAGTGAAGAAATCTTGTCCAAAGTGGATAGGTGGTGCTATGGAAACCTTTATTGTCATTCCAATCATTTCACTCCCTATAACTTTATAGTGTTATATATGTTGAGATATAATTTATACCTTTTTTTATCATGTCCTCACCTAATGGGAGAGTTCTACGTTGCCTTCTGAGCACCACACTGAGGACACCCTCAAGGCTAAACCTGCCTGGGCAGATGGTGAGCCTCCAAGTGCAGACCCAGAGCTTTCCTTGCGGCACACAACACACACTCAGCTGAGGGTGACAGCAGCACCACGTACTGCCAGATGCAATGGAAGAGCCTTCTTCTAGGTGTGTGCTGACCATGAATGGACAGGAGCGTGGCAGGAGTCTGTTCTTCAACAATGATAGATGCAGTTGACAGATCTTGGTCCAATTGGTCTCATTAAGTCAGTAGTAAAATCCCATTGACTTGTTGGAATAGAAGCAACTGAGTGGGAGGATCAGGGGAGGACAGTGGTGCTCAGCAAGGCCATGGGCAGCCGCATGTTTTCCGCTGGTTACCGAGGGTAAACGAAAGCAGGGGAGGACAGTGCTGCTCAGCAAGGCCATGGGCAGCCAAACCCATGCTCTGTATGACATCTGAACTATCAAGAGAGGAAAGAAGATACACAGGTGTTTTCCGCTGGTTACCGAGGGTAAACGAAAATATGGATTCAAGAAAATGAATATTTATAGTCTCAAACTTGCAAATCCCTTTTAGTAAGTGTATATCATCAAACAGCCACAAAAATGAAATAGGAAGATATAAATGCCTGGCTGCTGGAAGAGGACTCTTGGTAAATGACTGGCATTTATTGTATCAAATGGAATTTTTTCTTACAGCACTTTTGGGGAAAGAGGAGAAAAAGGATACTGCACCTTTCATGTTCCTTGGATTCTCTGTCATTCTTTTTGCTTGAATTACACAACTGGTCTACATTTGGTGGCCCTTTTAGGCTTTTAAAACTGTTTAACATAAAAAATATTTTTTTTCCAAAAATACACTGGGTTCTTTCTGTTAAAAGTCATCTTTCTCCTGTAAAAATCTTCCCCAGCACTGCATTCTTATATAAAGCACTTATTACACAATTTGCTGAAAGTGCCCTTGAGACGCTAAGATCTGAAGCATGGAGGATTTTTTTTTCTTTTAAACGGAGAGAAAGAAAGGAAAAGGAAGAGAGAAGAGAGGAGAAGCAGTCTGTCAAAAATTTTCATTGTCATGTCCACCTGGCTGCATCTACTATGGGCATATAGGGAAAAAAAAAGAAAAAAAAAAGGGGAAGAAGAAAGAGAAGGAGGAAAAAAAAAGGAAGGAGAAGTTGGGAGTGGAAGGGAGAAATAAAAGGAAAACGAAAGTTTCATCCTAAGCCTGGGATCTTCCAGGCTGTAATATTCCAGCTGATAGAAAAACCACTGAACAAAAAAGTAGTCTAGAAAATAGAAAGTGTTGTGATTACAAAGTTGAGCATTTCATCAGTACAAACTGGTCTTTGAACGTCCTTTGGGAGAGCAACTGTAGTGTCCAAATTGGAAGGAAAAAATACAACACCGCATGGAGGAGGATTTTTTTTTCCCTTTTGGTTTATCACAGCATTTTTCTTTTTTTTTTTTTAATTAATTTTTTTTTTGGCACAGCTTTTTTTCCCCAGCCATCAGAGCAAGTTCTCAGATGCAAACCAAACAGTGCAATGCCTAGCTGGTGGCTTCATGCTTCCAAGGCTGAATGTTCCAGGTGGAAACCATTCCCTCCCCCTCTGAAGTGACTGTGTTTTTACTCCTTGATGAAGGTTACGGACAAAATACTAGACACCTGTGGCCAGGGAGAGTTGGTTTCACGGTACACTCTAAGTTTGTTCAAGTTCGTACAGTTCTGGAGCTGTTAAGAATAGTTTTGAAGAGTGCTTCTCCCCACACATTCACTGCTGGTCCATTTGAAATTTCTTCTAAAACATTTCACTTTTACTTCCGCAGATCTAGAACACAAACCTAGAGAGAAAAGACTCAGCATTAAGACGATTTCTGAAGGTGATGTGGAAGTCCTATTCATATACAGCCCCACAGGGAGGCTGATCAACCAGCAGTATGTTATACTCCCAAGCCTCACGTATCTGCTGACATGCACACACAGCAAGGGAACAAACTGGCATGGGAGACACCCCAAGGGAACACCAGACATTTAACGTTCAGCTGAGCTTCCATTGGATTGCAAACAATCATTTTGGTGGCATATCCCAGACAAGATATGGGCTCTATTTAATTGCCTGAATACAGTGTCCACTTTGATTTCCAAAACATACCCAAAATAGATGTGGGCCTGGCAGGCATGACACAGGACCTAGAGCAGACATGTGCCCATTTGGAGCAGCTGTTGAAGCCAACCATGGCACCATGTCAAATGGCACAACTACTATGCTCAAAAAACTGGAACAGAGGTGTACCCTTTGTTAAAAAGTTGAAAAATTCTGCTTTAAAGTAGTTATGCCAGCCAGCCATGGATAAGAGTCATTTAAAAAAGCTGCGAAGTGTGTTTTAACATCTGTGTGTCCTTCACAAGTTGATCATGCTACAATTGAAATTTTTAAAAAAATAACATTAACAGCAAAAATAGTAATGAATAATCATTACCTCTATGTCAGTATTTCTCCTTTACCACGCAATGAAGTCTTTGGATATTGTGTTGAAAATTTCCACATTTAGGCACTATTCAAGGGTAAACCCCAGGACAACTGTTTATTAGCGAGCTGACTACTGTGACCTGAGCTTCATTAAAAATTGACAGATGAGATAAACAGTGATAAAAACAACACTAATGGTGTTCTTATCAAATATGTACTTAAAAGTTATTCCCACCTATTTAAAAGTCATTCCCATCTTCAGCAGTATTCACCTATTCCAGAACCATCCTTCATTTCCAATAGGAACACCACCTCCTGGTATTCAAAACCTTCCAAAGCAGGAGGAAGGTTTTTACCACATATTTTTAGTATACTCCACAGAACTACTTATTTTTGTCTTGAGCTGTCTACCCTTCAGCTCTGTCCAGAGAAGGCAGTATGGCATGTATGTTTTTGACTCTCTCAAGAAGAGTAATCTCCACCCAACGTTTACAACATGCAAAGCTCCTTACCGATCCGTCTGATGCGCTTGCTCCCACTTTGTCTCCTCTAGCATTCCAGCAGACTTCAAAGATGCCCCCGGTGCCTCGGTAGCTATGTACTAGAGTTCCACTCTACAAAGCAAAACAGCATGCAAACATTTGATACAGAAGTTCTCCTTCTTTTTCTCTGTCACGTGGAAACTACATTAAAAAGAAGAAAGTGGTGGTGAGGGGGGGCTATTCATATCACCCAGCTATGGTCATCTCCATAAGGTGCTGAAGTTAGGAAACTGGTCTTTGATAATGAAGAGAAACAGGCTTCTCCAGAAAGCAAATTACAGTAGGACTGTTGGATATCTGTTTTTGTCAACTTTATAACAGTAAAGGCCCAGGGAGTTAGGCTGAGGTAGCCTTTCTAAAGTTTGTTGTTAATTCAGGCTGTAAGGCATCAGTATCCATAATCAAATCTGTGGAACTACGATGTCCCACTTTTCTCCAGAATATCCCCAGTCCCTAGTCTCTGTATCTATCATCTCTTCATCATAAAGTATAAGCCACGTGCATCGGACTCACAACAGAACTCAGCCTGTTACTAAATGAAAGCATCACTTTTTTCTTAAGAATCAATCCACACCTCTGCTTCACAAAGCTGACAGCACAATATGAGGTACCTATTTTCATGCATTCTAGACTGAGCGTACAATGAAGCCTGAGCAGAAACGTTCTGGACAGTCACCTCACTCCACCTGAGTAACACAACTGTTATGCTGGGATTTGTATCAGTCAATACAGATGGGTTCACCTTGGCTGGCAGGTCATACGCTACAGAGGTAGATGTATTTTCCATATAAGCTTTTGCTATTAATGTGTCATCTAAATCAAATGTGCTTCACAGTACCTGAGTATTCCATATATGGACACATTTGTCAAAGGACCCACTGGCTAGATATTTTCCATCAGGACTAAAAGCTACACTGTAGACAGGCTCTTGATGTTTTGTTAATGTATGGATGCAGACTCCTCGGTCAACGTCCCACAGTCGAACAGTGGAATCAAACGAAGCACTGTAAGAAGCATTCAAACACAAACATGTCTTCATTTCAATGTTAATCAAGTCGTAGTTTGATACTGTAAACGTTTTGAGAAAATACCAGAGGTTTTTTCCCCTGGCTAAGCAAGAAATAATGTTTCAAATAGAAAAGCTAATATTCACTACAGCTTATTTGTTTTAATGACAAGAACAATATCTACAAACTGAATTCTTGTATGCGGACCCTTTGAGTTTACCTAGGGTGCTGGGTCAGATCAGATCACTATCCCTAAGAGGGTCATCATGCTCCCTCCTTTTGAGATTCTACCTGTTATTATTCAGGAATGACATACACTGTCATTAATAAGATAAATGGTTCCAGAGAGACCTTATTCCTAACAGATTTGCATTATCCAATGAGTTTGCATTCTGAAATTCTCAAAGTGAACTGTGGTTCACGTTTCAGTGCTGTTTTTTGCTACAATCCATCTAAATCCCAAACTGTGGTCTTAGAGAAAGGCAAGGGAAATAATTGCTATTAAAAATAACATTAAAAGAACAACTCCAGGAAAGTGAAGTTCTTCCTTGTCCACTCCCAGACTAAGGAGTAAAATAAATAAAACAGCTTCAATACAACTCCTTCAGAAACTGAATACACAATGAACTGATTTGCTAATCCCATGGTACCACTGTCAATTTGCATTTCTACAAGTAAATGTATTTCCTAAACTGAAAGAAGTTAGTTATCTGGTAGTTCACAAGGCTACAAAAGTCATCAGTATCAGCCCAGGTGAGCTGCATGACCCTGGTGAGAACACATTCCAAATGGCTGAGTGGGCTGCCATCTGTCTCATCAAATACATCCTTTCATAACAACTGGATGCTGAATGCGAAGGTGCAGTACAAGATTTACAATACTTTTATCAAGACAGCTGAAAAGTTAAGTGTTGTATGACTCATCTTTCCTTCTTTTTCTCTTTTGTTTTTCAGATATGATTTCTTTCCCTTTGTATCCATCCTGATTTACAAACACAGGTACTTTTTACTGGAAGTGTCTGCAGAAAGACTGATGGCAAGGTGACAGGAGAGTTACATGTCAGAAAGATGATCCTTCTTCTTGGTAGGCAACAGAAAGAGGTATATTTTTACCTTGCTAACATGATGTTGGAGTTTGGGTTGCTGGTGCCTGGTCCTGTAGGACTCCATTTGATAGTATAAATCTCTTTGCTGTGAGCCTGAAGATCGTGTACACAGGTATCTTGCTTCATACTCCAAATCTAATCATGAAGGGGAAGAATGACAACGTTACTGATCTCATCTGAATTATTTAAATTCTATGTTATTCTCACATTTTGTTTATTTAAGATCTCGACACACATGCATACACATAAACATAATTTAAGTTTATTAATGCAGCAGTTTGGCACCTCCAATGCACACACATTAAAATAACTCCATTAGGGGAAAGAGCTACACATGTAATAGTATTTTTTCAATAGATCAGAAGAACTAAATAGCTGCTGTACAGCTTCATAGCCTGTAACTGTATTTTCATGCAGAAGCTTAAGTTACTCTGTTTAGAGAAGTTTAACCTGAAGTCACACATTGCAACAGCAGTCGTTTTAAAGAATGAAAATAAAGTTTCAATGCCTGCTTAGAACCTAATAATTTTCTCTTATGCCAGTTGAGACCCATACCACATTTTCCTTTTCCTCCTTAACTCCTTTTGTTTTCCTGATGTTTTTAACAGCACAGACCATGGAACAAGATCAGCTATTTATGCAGTGTTACATGGCCACATACTTCAGTGTGAGATAAACAATATGCTCAACAGAGAAGACAGGTAATTTAGTACATCTTTTCTTCAGCTAACTGAGAAAACAAGATGAAGCTAATTCACAGCAGGGCAAATAACTCAAATTTAGTCAGTCAATGTCAGAGAGATACCAAAAATGTAGTAATGATTTTACTCACTTAGTTATAAGTTTGCACTATGAGGGAAATGATGTGCTCTTACGCTGAATTCTCATCAGCATACCTGAGTCTGTTTTTGGCAATGTTACACAAATCTTAGCCGTGTTCTGTGGCTAACAGGCAACATATGTTCCAAGAAGCTGTAGGAAAATATCAATAACTCCAAAAAAAGAAAACAAAAAAGAAGAAAGGACTGATTTCCAAAGGAAAAGGAAGAAGAATAATAATTGCCTGAAGAGGATTTGTGGTCTCCATCACTGAATGTTTTTTAAAACAGGCAAGGTTGGGGACAGCAAACCATTAGCT
Organism: Antrostomus carolinensis; assembly: GCF_000700745.2. Taxonomy (NCBI): domain Eukaryota; kingdom Metazoa; phylum Chordata; class Aves; order Caprimulgiformes; family Caprimulgidae; genus Antrostomus; species Antrostomus carolinensis. Next base: position 13,456 of record NW_010339051.1, read on the forward strand.
CTTGTGCCAAATTCAGTGGTTAGAAATCTGAACTGTCTCCAACAACACTGAACCACAGTGGTTTTTAAAACACAGCATGCAACTGGGCACCAAAAAAATGTGCTACCACTGTGTCAGGATGTTTAAGCAGAGCAATATTGATTACTATCATACTGCTTTGTGGCAGCATAGCAAACAAGATGCTCTCTTTCAGTCTCTTCTAGCTCTATTTTCTGTAAATTTTCAGTTTTGTGAACAGTTCAGAATACATCTAGAATCCAGAAGAGATGAAAACCTGAGTGGGTATGTGGCAAAGACAGAGTAGAACTGAGCAGCACTCAGGCTACCTATGGAGAGGAAACTTTTGTAATGCTGACGTTCACTTGGGTCTTCAAGTTTGGCTGCTCTTTCTGTTTCAGTTCACATACACAGGCTGTGTGCGCACTAGAAACATCTCCTACTTTAGCTGTGTCAGTCAGCAGTGGAAAAAGTTATGAGCCTGAATTAACACAACTATACCGTGAGGAATCTGTATTCTATCCACAAAAACAAGTTTTCCTGGGATGTTTGCTTTGCTCAAGGAACCAGCATAAATCAACAGTCCAGCAGGAGGGCTTTGCTGTTACAACATACAGCTATTCCTATGTGGACACAGACTTCATTCGGTGCAGCTGGGAAAGGAGAATTAGACTGAGAGGAGTTTGGGCTGGAAAAGCTCTATCATGAAAAATGTATTTGCAAGCCCAGGCTCCCCCTGTATGAGCAATACTTTTCTGGTACAGTGCAATGGTTCAGATGTGTGAGTAAAGCAACCTATGCTGCCTGCAAGCCAGAATCCAGATTCATTCCACCCCACTTCAGGCACCTAACAGAGGCGTGTACATGAGCAGCATAGCTGGCTTAGGCTTCCCATGCAGTGAATGGATAAAGACAGGCATTTTCAGAGAGCAATTCAGATCTTTGGTGGGCTCTAAATGTTTATGTCCTGTCCCATTGCTTAGTATTAAAAAAAAAATCAAATGGCTCCCATTAAATTACTTTTAGCAAAAAGACTCAAAGGGCAAACTCTTTGTTTTTATATTCTTTTCAAAGTGTAATGAATAGACTGGTTCTTAGCATAGGGATTGTGCCTTTGTTGACAGGCAAGCAGGTGTGTATATATATGTGTATATTTAAACTATTCTGTGGCAGTGACGTATCAGTCACTTAATTATTTGGCTAGGATGTCTCAGTTTTCCCAGTGGCTGTTTCTTTGTGTTCAATCTTTCACGTTGGCTTTAAGAAATACGGGACAAAATGAAACTATTTTTTGTGCAGAGTTTAAAGTGATACAGTACCAGCATTCCAGAGAAGATTAAAAAATAGACATTAATTTTTGTCTTTACTT
>NW_010339051.1:14863-109587 GCF_000700745.2 Antrostomus carolinensis
TATCATCAGAGCAAGATGCTAGTAGCATGCCAGATGGGTCCCATTTGATTGCATTAACCTCGTTCTGAAATAAAAGAGTGATTTTATTAAGTAAATATTCTGGTTACCTGCATTGTACTGGGCACCCAGCAGAGGGCACTGAAGGTTTATGCACGCAACAAGTTCAACCACAAATTTGCAGCCCTTTTGTTGCTTTATGGGTGAATAAAAGCAGTGCTGCATCTCTAACACAGTATTTAAGTGTCATTTAGGAACGGCAACCATTTTGTGTTTGCGAACAATACACACAATCAGTCTTCTGATACATGTTCTGGCACAAAGTCTCTCATACTCTTTCTTCATATGCTAGGATTTAAATAAACCCTCAAACCAGACAGATTGATAATACAGCATTAACTTCTTAAAATTGAGATATTTCTTCAGTTAATACTCTACAGATCTCAGAGATACAAATTTTCAATAGAAAATACAGGTGGGGCACAAAGTTTTGTGGAGTTTATAATTCTTAGTATTGCAGCTCTACAACAATGCTGACCTCTCTAAGCAGAGGTGTATGAGTAAATAAATTCCAGGATGGAATACTGAATAGTTTACAGCGCTTTCTCTATCAATCTTCCTAGCACTTTATAATTAACTAAGCCTAGTGTATCCCCTTGGTAATCAGTAAGTTTTCTGTGCTTCTTTGAGGGTCATACATATGGGGGAAAAAAGCATTTCATAAAAAGGGAAAGATTGTTTTTTAAAAACCTAAATTGTCTCAACGTCTCAGTGAAAATCCTGGAAAACATTTAGATTTTACTTTATCCATTTTACATGTTTCAGTCACAATTAAAAGGAACTGTGCAGATATTTGAAGTAAAAATTCGGACCATGTGCAAAATGTGCATTTCATATAATCATAAAAAGCACTAGTCTGTTGGTAGGAATGTACAACCTGTCAGGAAGTACCAGTTTAATATCAGTTTAACCACAGACTAGGTAAAGATCTCCAAATGCACAGTTTTTCCTCAGTGAGGAGATGGCAAGTTCTGGAAGTTAATACCTAAATTAGAGGTCAAGTATATGATAACAGTTTTCTCACGAATGAAAGCTTAAAAAACTACACTTTGATGGTCATTGAACACTACCAGGAAAAGAGGAGGGAAACACAGCTAAAATATATTATTCTAAAACTGAAAAATGGTTGGAAGTAAATTGTTCTCTCCTTACTCATAGTTCTCATTTACTAAAGGAAATTAAGCCATTGGAAAACAAAATCTTACTTATTAATGTGCCTTTAGTCTGCAGCTCATGCTACGTATGAATTGTCTCACTGTTTAAGCTGCAGGTTTTGCCGCCCTACGGTGATTTAGAACCATTTACCCCCCTCTCACAGGCAGTGAATCACTCCTAAAGAATATGGTTTTAGGGAAGCAATGGGATGTAGCAACTTTGGTGCTAGAACACACCCTGCAAACACATCATCTGCCATCATCCTAACGTGCTGCTGTGACTTTACCACTAACATTTTGGACTTCTTAAACTTACTGTGTGTCCTTGAAAGGTTTTAACGGGACGATCGCAGCCAAGTCTGCACACATGAATGCACATGTCAGTGCTGCAGGAGGCAAAAGTAGTGTTGTTCTGCCAGTCTACATCCAGAGCAGGAGCTACAAAGTACAAACAACAGAAGGAACATGAGGGAACACAGTAAAGAAACAGCTATCCCAAAACATTTTCCTCCCGTCACCCATCTGGATCTAAAGGTGTTAACTAACAGGTAGTTCTTGGCCTATCGCCTACTACCAGTTACAGGGATCATAGGGACTGTCTGAAGGGAACAAATTATTTTTTCTATTGCAGTGGATAATCTGGATGCTTTGCATGGCACCTATTTATGAGAATCTTTTGGGTTTAGTTACATCAGAGGGGGAAAAACAATCTACCTCCACCCTCCCTGCTCCCAACTATACATGTCTCTTGAGCCATCTCTACCATTCATCCCTCTATAAGCCAGTTCAGTGAAGAACCTGGAAGAAAACTAATCCAGAAAAAAAAGTAGATAATTTTGGCTGGGTTAGAAAAAGTGTTCTTGTGAACACAAGACACAATGCATGGAAGAGAGAAGAAGCAGGTGGCCATCTTCCTTTGCACCACCTTCATGCAACCACCAATGCAAACGTATCATTCTGTGCAGATACCTGGATTAAAAATACCTATGTTCAGTTTAATTTAGTTGAGGATTGATTTAAGATAGAGACATTGATTGAACAAGTTGATCTGAGATGAGAGGAAGAGTTTCTGTAGAGGGTTTGGCATTAACTAGGACAGAAGTAATGAAACTTTGTAGGCAGCACACAAAACACGTAACTAGTGCCTGTGTGCAACGCACACACACTTTACAAAAAGTGGGGAACACCCCTCCACTTTTACAGTAGACTAAAAGCATGCACAGGAGTAGGAGGGAACTCCTGATGTGCAGCTTGCTTGTGTTTCTACAACTTCTGCTTGCTTTTTTGCTCAGGAGTTTAGCTGCCCTCCAGAGGACAACATAAGTCTTGCTAAAATATAGAAATGCTCATTATCAGCACACCCCTGTGAGAAGCAAGTGTGTCAGAATGAGCACAGTGTATAGGAAGCAAAACTGAATCTCTTTCTGGCAACAAAATAATGCAAGTTTATCATTAAAATGAAACCAAGAAATGCCTTATTCAAATATGTTCTGAAAAATACTTTTGCAATACAAAGGTGAAAAGATATTTGTTCTGCCAAGTCTATTATATTTAAATATGTTTTTTGCTGTTATAATTTTTATGAACTGCAAAATGAGATTGATCCACGTCACCTTCTGAATCATCAGATAGCTCTCTAAATAAGAATGGAGGGCTGAAATTGTTTCATACACAAGCATTTTTTAGAATATGAATGAAAAAGCTCAATAATTGTGTGACAAGTAAGGAATTTCTACATTGCAGAAATAAAAAGGAAATTTGTGTGAGGAAGGCAGGTTACTTCTGAATTTTCCAATGAACATGAAAAGAGATCAGGAAACAGTAAAGGATTTTGCTTCTTTAAGCGCCTGTTTGTCTTTCTTTTTTATGCTGCAAGCTCTGTAGTACTGTTTCAGAGCAAACAAAAATCTATCTTCATTAACAGCAATATGCCTTCAGGGCTAATAACTAGTATGATATGTATGAGTTGAAAAGTAATTTTCTGAAAGCTATTGGCACCTAAAGCGATGGATTTGCATTGCAGCATAATTTGAATCATAGAGTGTTGATAATTAATACTGCTTCATTTATTGGTGTATTTAATCATATGTTTACTGGATAAGTAACTACATAAAATGGTCTGGAAAAAAACAACCAAACGTGGTTTTTGATGCAAGTAATTGAATTGCCAAAGTGTCTCCAAAACTACAGGCTAGTAGCCAATTGCATAAAAACAATTAGAATGGTATCTAATAAAAGCAGCAACAAATCCTTAAGAAATGCAGCTAACATAAATCCCAACAACAAAAGTGTTACAATTTAGGTTATTTTAGGTTTTTTCTGAACAAATTTAGGTGTGATTTAGAATAAGAAGCTTAGAAGAGGATAGAGCTAAGTGAATGCAGGGAGTGATTCAGAGCACTCAGCTGTCTAAAACTGGGTCATACAAATACCTCTTATGGTACCACTTAATCGATTTGTTCCTGCATGCATAGACATCAGTCCACATATCAGTAGATGTGAAAATTGGATTATTTCACTCAATTTTACAGAAATAAGCTTTGTGAATACACATTTTGACTGAATGTCCTATGATGACTCATGTTTTTGCAAAGAATAATGAAACCCTAGAAGCTACTTAACCATACTTACATATTTAGACTATAAAGCCTTAAAGTCACATGGGAACATCAATGACATAGAGGCCTTCAAGACCTAGACAAAGGAGTCTTCCTTACGTATTTTAAGATGACAGCTATGTCCATATGGGTATAAACTAAACAAGCTGTTGTAATGCAGCTGAGAAATTTATGTTATTCTCAGGCCAACTATCTCCAGGCTTCAAAGAAGTATGCAAAGAAGTATGCCACACAAGTATGTGTTAAAAGAACTGTACTCTGCCTAGACTAGACTTTTAATTGTTAAAATGCCCCCTTTAATCCTTGTGTAGACAAGGTTTCCAGATTCCAGATATGGAAAGGTATTTGCTATTAGCTTGTTCTGGTGAATAAGTGACGCACAGAGGATGAGGTGAGAAGTCTTTGTGGCTTTAGACTTACGCAAGGACAAAGACTTCAACTGATTTTAAAGGGCTTTTTGTAGGACATACGCTTTTGGCCTACCAGCAATTTCCTTAATAACTAACTGACTTACTTCCCTATGAAAATATATCTGAAGTAATAATAATAAATTTTAAAAAGCCTCTCCAGTTGTGTCTTACAGTCCAAAGATAAACAGCATGTGTAATATAATTTTTTAAAAAAATCTATTAATGCAGATGGACACTGGCATATTGCATTGGAAGATGTAGTTAAGTTTTCAACTTGCTGAATGGGGAATGGAGTGATTTGTCCTTAATGCGCAGCACGGCTAAGACAGCTACACGTCAGTGAGCACGATTCTGGAGGGGCAATCAACTGCTGAATCCACAACCACTTAGATCAATAGTTAGGGTTCAGAAGGCTTAAGAGTCTCATTAACTACATCACTATACAGTGCCAAGTTTGCTTTTATGGAACAGTTATGAGAGATAAATAAATGCCGCAGTGAAAAAATCTGTCAGCAGCCACTGGCTCCTCCAAACGGATACTTGCATTCATAAGCAAGGAGATGAGTGACAAAAATGCAGAGTATGGATCTGCTGTGAGCATGGACATACTTTTTGTCTTCTGTTGAATAACTATTTCAATTGCTACTGGTTATTAGTAAAATCTGTGAAAATGTGAGAATGAGAACAACTAGAAATTGAGTTGAAAAGCATATGCAAATAAATGCTTTAAAATTAATACAGTAAAATATGTGTTCTTAAACACCATTAAGCACCTTGTGAAAGCCTGCTGTATTTAAAAATGGATTAGTTACAGTGAACACACAAGAAGATGAACATTTCCAGCATCAGAATCTGGAATGTTTTGGTGGTTGCAAACTTAGCTGAACTATGTCCCTGAAAAATTTTTCACTGTGACAACTTAGACAGTTTGGATTACGAATTCAATCATCATCTTACAAGCCTGGTCTCAGGTGAATTTAAGATTATGTCAATGATTGCCTGCTACTCAAGATTACTTATTATCTGTGACATCTCCTGTCTTCTTGAAGCAGATCAGATCTACCAGCAACCATCCAAGTAAGGTTTTGGTGCAGTGAGGTTTTGAAACTCAAGGTTGGCAACTGACTTCTGATATTCAGAGAAAGAAAACACTGAAGAACTTCTAGTCAAAAATAAAAGCTAAGAAATTCCCGAGGACCTTCATGCTTGCAATGGTGAATGCAAGCTGCATGACAGATCCATCTGCTTCTGTCTCAAGCCAGCTTCACTGCAACAGGAACAGAAAGAGTGGAAGAGATCCCAGACACCTCCACTGAAAAGTCTCTTCATAAATCACCACTTGGTACTACTCAAGCACCCAGATAATGACAGAATCATTCAGCTAGGTAGATGGGTCTGGTGTATAAATCTTCTCCTAGAATCAGTTTGACTTTCAAAGCTTATTCTCACAGAACATCATCTTTCTGAAAAAAGAATAAACCTACAAATCATGATACTCAGGACAGTTAAAGCACAAAAAACCTGGTTCAAACTTCTCTCTGGTAGATAGGTTTTTACAAAAGGATAAATTACATTGACAAAATTAAAAAAATGCATTTCATTTTACGAACGAGTTATGCAGAAATTACCTGAATGGAAAGGAAACTGCTGCTTAGCTTCTCCTGTGTGAGCATCCCAAATTATTGTTGTCTGCATCCGAAGGAAGGGGGGAAAAAAAAGATTAGTGACTATTCAGCTCACAGAAAACCCCCACTGAAGAGCAATTCTAAAATATGGACTGATAAAATTATTGACTGCAGAGAGCCTCGTGTGCTGAAGAACTGAAAAAATCAGAAATAACTTCCAAATATTATAGAATAATAATCTAAACGTAGACAATGAGGTATGACGTCTACAGAGGAAGTAATGTAACTACTAAGAATGGGCATAGTCTCTCTGGACAGCACTGCACATTTTTAATAAGCATTTTGCTACGGCTGTTCAGTTATCTTCTTCAAAGAAGACTTTTTCCCCTTTTCAAAGATGCAAGTTGAATTCTATTCTGAAACTCTGTGACACTTTTCTAACAATTAAATTACCAAGTGAAATGTTTATCTAGCGGCAGAGTACACATCACCTCTTGCCACTGTGGTGGGACACACTAAAGTGCAATTTGCTTCTTATAAATTTAATCCATAGTCACAGCAACCTCCCTGTAGAGCTCAGTATCACCTTCTGAGTGAATTGTCAACTTATTGGGACTATGTGCTTCCAGAAAACATATTAAGGATGCTTCATCTTGCTGATAATGGAATCACTGCTCTTACTGGGAATGTAAGTTTGCCAGAATAATGGAACTACTATGGGAGACAAGTGTAGCTGAATGTAAGCCAGTATTAAAAGGAATAAAACTAAGTTTCCATTTTCACAAGTACGTGAAAATAGAGGGATTCATCTAGCCTACAAATCAGATGTACAAGCCTGAGCTAGTTTCCCTAGACTCTCCTCTATCAGTAGCTGGAGAGGAGCATTGTCAGTGCATCTCACTGCAACACAGGCCATGCAACTCATCACTTGGAAGTGCTATTTTTCCCTCTGATTCTATAAAGGAAGCCAAAGATGACATACACATCTAATTTTTAGACATCAACAGTTAGGCAAGATGAATGCTGTTTATTTTCCAGTTTCAGTTTTAATGGATCTGTGCTCATCAGCAGCAGTCATCTGTTCATTTTAATCTGTAATATGCACTAAGCTGAAACTACCGTGTTTTCTTTGATTTAGAGTTCAGACCTACCTTTTTTTTTTTTCATGGAAAGCTATTTATATTTTATTCAAATAAATACAAGTGTTTCAATAATCAGATGAGCTAAAAGGTCAAGTATCTTTAAGATCACCTCTCCCCTGGAAATAGTTGATAAAACTAGAAACATAAGTAATGGAAGCAGTTCTTTCCTTAACTGAGAAACACTGAAGATTCAACTTTACACAGGGGGCAAGTGGAGTTGGTTTTTTTTTTTAAGTAAAATCTTTTACATAAAAATAGTACATATTTATTCAGCTTCAAAAATGTAATCAACATGCACTAAAACATATTAAGAAAAGTAAGCCTTCCAGGATGCCTGGAAGAGAAGAAAATAAATTTATGGAATTCAGCAGCACAAGCACACTGAGTCAGCACATTTATATGTTAGAATGATGTATTTTTAAAACTCACTTTATCAACACCAGCACTTAAAATATAATTCCCCTTTTTGTTCCATTTCAGGGCAAATATTGGACCTTTATGTTGACCTAAGGTGCTTGCAAGGTTACCTGGAACAAATAAAAGGTTAATATTACAATTTGTTTACAAATTAGCCAAATTACAGTTCACTGCTGTTTGATGCTTAAGAACAATAAACATTGTTTGACTTACCATCTTCTGTCCATATTCTTGCAAAACCATCATACGAGCCTGTAGCCAATAGTGTTCCATCACTCTGTTAGGATATAGAAATGGCAATGGTTGATACTAGATGAAATCTGTTCCAACCAATCTTTTTCTTTAATTTTTTTTTGTTAAGGTTCATGCATTGTGATTTATGGGAAACCTGAGTCCACACATTGAGGCAGATTATACTATGATTTAAACTAAAGGTTACTACAGCAGACAGCAAAGAGGAAATAAAACTCTCTAACGTACTGTGAAATACTAGGCTCCACCATCAGATGAAAGAGCAATTTAATCAAAAGGATTAGAAAAAGAAAACAAGATACAACAAATTCTACGGGATTCTTCCAGATAACAAACAGATACTACTTCTTAGACATAAAGAGCCTATAAAACATCAACAGATCATCTAAATTCTGACTAAATTCCAGCTCAGTGAAATCCAGGCACCTCTACTTAAAAGAAGGACCTAAACACTTAAGCCACCACATTAGTGGTTAACACCTTGAATGCTATCTACCACGAAGGCTGTTTCCTACTTGTCTGAACACAGACTCCCACACGTGCTCAGAGGCACAGTACCATGACAGATATCCTGAGAAAAGTTGGATGCATGGGTGCCATTTAAGACAAAAAAAGTTCAGGAATCATAATCAGCAAATTACACGTATTCTGCTGGAGGGAGCCCTTCACTGAAGGGTGTCTCCTGCACCGCCAACGATGCCAGAGATACTGGAGCCAGAATGAGAATAATTAGAATGGAACTCGACTCTGCAGCCTGGTAAGATGGGTACTGCTGGAGCTGGGTGGTTAGTCTTTAAATGTTTTGTCACCTGGATTAGGTTTTGTCACCCCATTTATCTCCAGACATCCAGAAGTTAGGAGTTAGTTTCAGAGAGTAACCTAATCTCCCACTATAACTAACAGCATCACCCGCCTCTGGAGCGTAATTCATGATCCCGTTTACTTCAGACTCTGCCCAGACCAGCAGGAAGGCACAGTCTCTGTTTCTGCTGACTTAGAAGGAGCCTAAAGGACTAGTTTAGATGGTTAAATCTAAAGGAGATGAATCTTACCCTTTGCACCAAAGGATGTGATCTGAATATGGCCTCTAGAAACAACCTTTCTTACTATAACATAAATCACACAAACTAGAGAAGAACCAGTTTAATACCCACAGTGTGAAAATTTCACAGTGAAATACAATTAATATTGTGGTTTTAAATAAATTATAAAGGCAGATGGCATTTCTAGTATTATGAATAGAAAATTAGGAAAAAGCATAAAATAATCCTTTAAAACATATGCCAAATCCAACCCTCCAAAAACAGTGAGTCAGAGCAGTTGCAGATTCAACTCAGACATATGATGTAGGGGGAAAACCATCAAAACCTAAGCCAACTTCACTGTGATAAATACTTCAGTCGGGTCAGATACTCATCTCGACCACTGATGAGAATAAAAGTGATAACACCAGAAAGGGAAAAGGGAAGGAAAGCTAAGGAACTAGATGCACAGTTTATCCAAGTTTGTTGGTGGTGATTCATGTTTTTTTGAAAACTCAGAAGTAAGCTGGAAGCACACCAAGTGTTTAAATTAGGAACATTTCCTTACATTAAGTACTGGCACAATGCAAGTGAAGTATCAGTGATCAATGAAGTCTGGAAAGGTAAGGAACTACTACAGGAAAAACTAGAAGATTCCCTATACGTTTTGGACTTTTCTCATATGTGTTCTGCACCTTTGCTTGTTTTTTTCTTTCAACTGCTCTTAAAAAAATCCCTACTCCTCAATTCAGTTTTTCCTGACTATTTTTCTTCACTGTGATATCCACAGGAAGCAAATAATGAACATTCTTGGGTTTTATCTTTATTTGCTTTGTTAACCTACCTATGCTTTCTGTATTATTCATCAACTTCTTTAATTGTGTCAAATATACGATACGTAGGGGGAATCTGATTTGTGCAGTGGCCTTATCTTTTACTTATGTGCAGCACCTAGCTCACCTGAAGGACAATAATATTGCAGTAATGATTAATTGAATCTTGGTCTCTGGCTAGCAACTGAGACTGCATGTAACTGCTGAGAATCCTTTCTGGTATTTTATTTTTAAACTGTTTTCCTCAGAAAACAAGACTAATGTGATCACTCTGTACAAAACGGACAGAATGCAAGTAATCTCAAAATCAATTAAGGCTCCTGCAAGGTTTTGTAAGTTCTTTTTACAATGCTCAGTGGCAGAAAGGAGACATGAAGCAGCCTTAATGCTGCCCAAAGACACTGCCCAGACACTCTCTGTTAAAAAGGATCAGGCAAGATAGCTCCATCCAGAAGGCAGATAGGTAAAAAAAGTATGCCTACACATGCCCCTAGCAAGATAAAGACAATAATGGGAGCAAGTTTTGCTATGCACAGCAAAATTCAGATGGGAGAGGGTCTTGACAGTACAACCTCATAAAAAGCTTCACTGGTGCTCCTCACATGCCAAAATAAAGTAATTATGAAAGGCTAATATATTACTAATCAGGGTTCATTACTATACAGATTGCTTGGTTAATCTTCATTCTTAAAGTTAGTTAAGTTTATTTTTACCCATGCTCCTAAAATAGAGAAATAAATACATCATTATTAAGCTTGAAGATGGCAACAGTCCTGGAAAATTATAGCATACGCGGGAAAGTTCAGCCTATTATGAGTATTTGAAACAAGAGGTCAGTAGGTTAGGACAGAGCTTCTGGTCACCTCAGATATAAAAGATACGGAGCAGCAGCTGTAATGGCCTTTGAATTAAATTTAGACAGTTAAAAACCATACACAGTCTTAGAAGTTAGCTTACATTCCAGTCCAATGAAGTCACATCCTTATTGCTGGGGACATCATGTCCTCCTTCTCTTATGCAGTGCCTCAAAACTAGTTGAGTGGAACCGCTGTTGCTGTTTTCATTGAGATTCCATATTCTGGCCGTTGAGTCTCCAGATCTATAAAAGCAATTGTGCAGAGATGAAAACTCCTCTTGCTGTTGACCCACCAAACAAAGTAAAAACCTCTGTTTCTGTTTTTTGACAGAACATCACAGCCTGTAAAATGTAATTTTTTTTTTTCCAATTCTGCCCTTCCTGCACTCCCTACACTTTTAAAAATAGCTAACACATATTTAAATTATACATATCATCTGAATCCACATCATCATTGGTCTTATTCAGGAAAGTTTTACCTAAAAGACATTTTCTTGCTCTCCACATTTTGCACGTGATACATAAAGTGGGTATCACCGTAACTGAGATAGTTTGGGGGGAACTCAACATTACAAACATAACACTGTAGAGATCCAAGTAAGGACAGAAATACAAAGGCTGTGCCCACGTGCTTCCCGTAAAAAATGTGCACAGCCCCATTAGCTCCCAATGGCTCACTGAGTCCCTGATGCTCTGATCTGAACATGGCACGATGGGACCTGCAAGGTCGCCACCTGCAGAGGTGTGGAGTGTCACCTCAGCAGCAGCCTTGGGGATAGGGACCTCTAGCAGTGTGACAAAGGTGCTGTGCTGCCAGCTCCTTCGTCCTGCCTGGTCTCCTCTGACAGCTACTGCAGGAGGAGAGGGTGAACTTAAGGCTGCCTTTAGTTTGGCCATGGCCCCTTCACAAGGTACTTCTGTTCAGGACAGACCAGAACATAGCCTCTGACAGAAGCTGTTAGCAAAACAGCCTCTCAGCATTAAATCAAGCTACAGAAGCTAAAGATTAGGAAAGTAAAAAGGTAATTTAAATTAATTTTTAAAATTCATCTTAATTTAATTTTCAAAATTAATGTCTACAGGGTCCTTTGATGTCTGCAGCTTGGCTGCTTATTAGCTCATGTTCTCCAAAAAAAGCGACAAAATAACTATTGCCAGAATAGAGGGAGAGAGAGACAGCATCAGAATTTTAATCTTTTTATAGAACAAATATTTTCTAGGTAGATGTTTTTACTGCAGACTAAACCCCCTGATTTTGTCTAGAAAAAGTTGTGAGGAGAAAGTGTTTATCATAATCTGCTTATAAATAATATATTTATTTTCACTTTGCATAAATTTTTCTTCCAGTGAAAAATGTCTGAGGTCAGAAATCAGTTTGCAATGGGGTAGGAGATATTATGCTTTGCAGTTTATTGGGATTTGCCTCTTGCTTTCCTTCCCCCCCTTTTTTAAAAACAATCAGTAACAACAACCACTAAAACAAAGTACCCTCGATTGCTTGTTTTGTCCAGGAGGTAATTTTCATTTACAAGTAGAATCTCGGAGCAGAATTAGGATCTCTCTTTTATTTCCAAGAATTCATACAGTCAAGATGAAATTTTGTTGTCAATATATCTGATGACTTTCTTTTTTTTTAAAGTAATGATTAAAACTTCCTTTCCTATACATTAACAAGGAGAAAAAGTCTTTGTTTGAACACCAAAAACCTGAGATCCATTTTTGCTTTGATAAGACATGTTTTATTGAAAAGGAAATCCGTAATAAGAGAGTATTAAATTTTCTTCTGGTCTACTAATAAAACATTTTAATTATTTATACTAAGAGTACCGGGGAAATTTTAAACACTTCACAGGTCTCTGAGTGCAAATATTGACCAATCAAGTATTAAACTTGATTGATCTTTGTGTATTATTTTACCAATAATTTAGCCAAATTTTACATGAACAACAGTTCATCTGTAAAAGCAAAAATCTCTTTGCCTGTATCAGTGGTTCTGAGCTCTGCTGGGTCATGGCACGGCTGGGGAATGCGTCCCTGTCTCCTCTGAACTCTTTGTGTCAAGCTGAGATGTGATGGCTGGCCAGGGATTTGCCAGCCAAACCACAAGCTACTGCTGTAGAGTCATTCTTTCTTTTTTTGGCACAAATCTTTCACCTTAGTGATTAAGAGATAATTTGGATCAGGATAATTTTTGTCACCGTACAGAGTTGTGACTGTAATGTAACTCCTTATTTCTTCTGAGGTCTGGAAAACGGAACAACAATTTTGCACTTGTTGGCTACAAAATTAACGAAGTTAAGGAACATTTTTAGTTGTGATAACTTATGATAACAGGAACAGAAGTCTTTCATAGGCTCAGGTTATTGGTTAACATGCTAGGTAGGAAATTCCTTCAGCGCTGGCTTCTTCACTGTATAGGACTCTGGGCCAGTCCCGCCCGCATTGTAACAATCCAGTTTGTTATTGGACCCTGTGAATAAAGTACTCAACCACTTAGTTATCAAACACAATATCCTATTTGCTAGTTCTAAAAGGGTTATGTTTTGTTTTTCAACAGTTTTATTTAGTCAGCTTTCTGGCGATGCTTGGGCAATCTTATTTTCCAGTATTTTAATTTTGTTTTTCCATTTTCTTCTTCCTAAGGCTACGTAAGCTATTATGTGTCCCTGCAGAGAGGCTTTATAAGCTTACCAGTGTGTGGCAGGGGTATTTGTGTGTCTTCCCTTTTGTTGCTGGGGAAAAAAAAAGAGTATTCTCTGCTCTGGAAAGTATTCTGATTTCTGTTGAATGATTCAGTGAACCCTGCCTTATTAGAGGACCACAGTTCAAGCACAATTCAGGAAGATATTTAATCTCCTCAGCCCACAGAAGCATTTCTATCTGCATGATAAAGCAGCTCATTCCAACATGCGAGTCATGAACACTTGAGTAATAGGTACACTGTTCTGCACTATGGTAGAGTACTGCCAAATTTTAGGAAGGCTTAGTTCTGAAAGAATTTTATTTCATGCTCTCCAGTCCTGGTATAATCATGAATCAAGGTGGACAAATGTTTGCAGAATCTTATTTGTGACATATAAAATCCCTATTCCATAACTGTCAGCAGAGAGTTTAAAACAGCTGCAGTTGGGTAAAGAAATTTGCAAGATGGTTGTTGGACCTCGGTATTTCGCTGCATGTCTTAAAATCATTGTTATTTTGATATGCAATATTGCTAATGGGTACTTAACACTTCTGGCTCAAACAAGCTAGTCTTTTTATTATGTTATGCTAAAAGAGATTATTAAAAGCATAAAAGGAAGAAAACTCGTCCTCATAATTTACATACCTAACTTTTCCTTAATAAAGCAGGTCTCTTAAAGTAAACACCTCCATTTCCTAGGCAGTCAGCAGAGGGAAGTGCTTTGGAGGTATGTAGAGGGAGATGCCTGTCCCACTGATTCTACAACATTGCTCCCTGCATCAGGTTATTCAAATAAACCTCACCTAATAGCTGACCACTTTGTGTTAATGGAGTTGATGCAATGAGGGAACCGGCCCCGATGAAGTCACCTGCTAATGAGTAAGCACTTACAGTTAGCAGAATTAACACCTGGCACTGTCTAGGGAGGTGAAATCAACCCCCTCAACCTGGTAATTCAAAAGGACTATTCAGAATGGTAATTCACAATGGATCCCAAATCACTGATACAAGGAATACAGTAACTCAAAGCATTATATAAAACCCAGAGATGATGACAGAAGATGGCCTAGAAACATCCTTTCTTGCTTCTGTGAGACACAGCCATAACTGAAAGATCTCAGACAGCAGTTTTTATGGCTAATTACTTTGCTGACTAGGGAGAGCAAAGGCACATGGAGCTCTCTGCAAGAGACAAAGTTCCCCTGTGTAAAAGAGGCTGGTGTAGATCAGCAAAGACAAGCAAACAAACCTACTGTTGGGTTTTGGGAATGAAGCCAGGTCTCTCTGCTTCACACCTATGAGAATTACTTGAAGGGCATGGCTGGATGTAACACAACAGAGCACGCTCTTGGAAACAGCAGTTGAATGCACAGACAGAAAATCCTAAATTCAGCTATCAAAGCTTTTGGAGTTCAAGGCTCCAGCAACCTTGACATTCACAGGTATACTTTGATACTGGGAAATTCAAAGACATTCAGAAACATTTTGGGTCAGTGGACCATGATCATCTGTGCTAGCAAACTGATGGGTTTGGCCAGACTCTGTCCTGTTTTAATTAGCACTCTTGCCTGGGGCCCTGACGTTCACTCTGAGTAACTCCCAGGCATGGATGGGTGGTTACAACGGTCCAGGGACAACTCCCAATGTGCAGTTTCTTTGGCAGCCAGGACAGTCAGCTAACACAGATACCAGCCGTTCTGTGCCAGCTGGCCTCAGTGCCCAGGAATATTCCCAGGCATGGTCAGCTTACTAATGTGGATGTAGCTGTAACGGGTTTCTGCACTACCCATGGAACATAACCATCTGTAATAACTTACATGTGTCATAAAATTAAAACTTAGATATTGAAAAATACCTCATGGAAGAAATCGGTCTTCTGAAGAAGAAAAGAACAGTTGGATTTTAAGAGCAAAATAGGAATTATGGCCAGGAATGGTCAAATCTTCACATTTGGCCAAATATCTCCTTTTTGTTTTTTACTTGTCCAAAACAACGTATGCCATTATTTGTTTTGAAATGTTGATTTCCTTCATAAAGGTAATTAATCCTCTTACATGGCTGTATGTGTGCACTTTACTGTACTATTACAGTGCTTCCATTCATAATATCTAAGCATTCCTCTTATAAGCATCTGGTGAAAGTCAAGCCTTTAATAACCTTTACTGGTATCACTAGTCTTCTCCATCCTCCACTTTAAGGGTTATGGTTGTGGTGAAGGAGGAAGAACAGCTGCAGAATATATTTTTTCTGGCTATTTGATCAGAGAAACTCCTGCCTCCCTTTCTATCAGTGGGATACTCACTAAATCTGGAAACCAATGCTCTCGTTTTGACTAATTCATTCTGCAAACAAATCCCCTTACACAGCTTGCTTCAGATTAGGTCGTGAATCTGCATTATTCTTTTAGTGCTTTGAAGATCACATCAAGTTGCTGTCTAAACTGCTGCTAATTGTTAGAAAAATTTATTGCTTGTATAACAAGGCTTGAGAAAAATACTTTGTCATGAATTGAGATTCAATTGTGCTAGGCACTGTATAAACAGAACAAATGTGTAATTTCCTTTATTTAACAGTTAAGTTTTTATATGTATTTTTTAAGACGACAACAGATGGGTACAATCAGGCAGATGGGAAAACAGAAGAAAACTATGGACTGGGCAGCACAATATGGCTATTATAGCATCTAACAATTCAGTGTTTGCACATCAGACTTACTGCAATTTTCTTTTTTTTTTTTTTTTAAGCATTATTTTGTAAAGGACAAACAACTGCAGTATACGTAGATTTCGGGGAATTTATCCTCCTTGTTTAATTGGTGCCACAATATATAGTTTACCTGTAGATGATAGCTTGCACTATTATTATACTAGACATCTCAAATGCTTCTTTGTGCAATGGCATAATCAGACAATCAGCTCTCTTCCTTCAGTTTAATTTTTTTCTGTGCATTCAGTCATGTAAGCTTCATCAGACACTCACTGCTGCATTACCTGAAGGCTAACTGCATCACATATTGTTTCTTATGAGCTGGCTAAAATCTGATAAAGATGCACATGAATCTACAGTATTTTAATTTTCATTGCATTGCCATTAGTCTGCATAAGACATAGCACCTGACTGTACTTTCTAGCCATGTGTGTATTTATGTGCTTCAAAAATCAGTAGCAAAGCTTATTAATAAATATCTATTACACCAAAGGATAAAGCTTAACTGAAGGGATAGCAAGAGGGTATTCCTCTATCTTTGACATCTGACTAATGGTTCTGATTATCATCCTTTAGATTTCCCTGAAGCTGTATAAGGTATCACTGTCCCAGGGATCCAACTACCAGTGCTTAGCACCCTGCAGCAAAACCAAACACCCACTGCTTCCTCTGTCACTGCAGTACATACTCAGGCTTGTTAAATGGCCCACAGTTTGAACTATGCACACCAGGACTGTGAACCACGGATCCTAGGGAAGCAGTTCAGCATGGCAAGCACTGGCAGAGAGGTGAGTCAGATACTGGGAAGCAATTACCAATGCTGAAGCCAACAGATGAGGTCTGAGCACCTATACTTAGGAGTCTTAACTCCTAATGTAATGAGTTGAGAGACATAGGTACCTGCAGAGGGAAAAATGAGTAGGTGCCTAATTTCAGCTGTGCAAGATAATCTCCAGAATAAAGCAGCATTCTTCCCTTCATCTCAGGCACCATCAGGTGTCCCTAAAGAATAATTCTGTATGGGACCCCATACACATCGATTTTCCTTTAGATAATAATGTGAGTGTGCTAACTGATCACCTGAAGACTGTTCTCCATATAATTTGAATAAATACCATAATGAATAAGTTTACCATTAAAAAGTACATTGTTTAGGATGACAGAGCTAAAGGACATCTATTGTATCAACAAACAGTCCCTTCATTTGAATGATCTTAAATAAAGTACTTGTGAGCTGTTGATCTCAAGACAGCCCATGAAATTCTAAGTTTGCCTCCACGATAGGAAAGCTCTTCCAGATTTTATGAAACCTTCTCTAGACTTTCATCTTTAATAAGAACCAACCATGAAAACAATTTCATGAGGTTAACTAAATTCTTAGTTTTTGATGTTTTCTTCACTATTAGGTTATGATTGAACATCTATGGGTAGTCAAAGCATTTAGGCTTATGTGGAGAAGCTAGAGTAATAGTACAGGAGCATGTTCGTTCAGTATTTTTTGATGTTGATTTGCAAATCTTTATGTAGGCAGTAACATTTCATGACCATTGCAGATTCTTTGCCTCCTCTTGAAGACATCCTATCAGATTTGGGTGAGGACAGTTAAGGAACATCATATGCTACGGTTCTTCCACATTTGTCAATCCCAGTTTTTATTTATTTATACATTACATAAATATCTTTTTATGGCTCACTCAACTGTATGCCAGGAAGAGGACAATCTGTGTGAAAAAACTGTTTCATGCTTGCCTGTTTTAAATGGTGACTGATCTTAATGATCAGGACTTCCCTCGTTAATAATCATTTGCTACGGCTAAGTAATACTGCCAAGCAATATTGCCTGAGACACTAGAAAACAGTGGGTAGAGGAATACGGTTAGCAGAAAATACAGCAAATGCATGGCACAGGCTGCTAGCACTGCTCAGCTGTTCCGCGGCATCACCCAGGGACCCTATCACAAACTGGAAGACCCACTGAGCCTACAGAAAAAAGAGCTGAAAACCAATGTTTTTCATCCAAAACCCCTACATATAGCTTCTGCAAATTCTACTGCTATATTCATTTAAAAGGAATAAATAAAGATACCTAGTGCTACAGATGCTGAAAATACTACCAGGTCTGGGCACTCCAGGAACAAAGAATATTCATAAGGATTCTGTTTTCTAAGAGTACACTGTCTGAAATTACTCTGTGGAAGCTGCTGTGTTCACTTGCTTAGAGATCTTGTGCTGTTTATCCAACCCAATATTTCTGTTAATGACTTTTATTTTTCCTATTTATTCTGTCCCATTTGCACTTTGCACTTTTCTTGTTTACATGTATTAAGTCAACAAAGATCTCATAAGAAGACTATTCTCATGATCACGCAAAAATTGGAAATAAAGATTTTCCTCTTCCTTGTAATAAATGTGTTGATACTGTCAGGTAACTTTCACACAGAAACTTTAAGTGATAAAGACCCATTTCGCTCCTTTAACTTCTATCAGCTTTACTCCATGTTCCCAGTTAGCCTTCTTAAATTTAGCCTACATTTTAAGTTTTAACTTTAAGCATGAACAAACACAGATTCCAACAGTGTCTGTATATAGCTCTTGGGGTATGTTTACCTTAGCATTTTTGTTTGGAACAAAAGCACTTGTTGTAAGTCAACCTCCTGACTGTCTCACCATGCTTTGGTTGTCATTGCTGAGCACTCCTAGAGAACACAAACTAGACTCCTTTTCAATGACAATAAACCAAACATGCCCTCATGATCACATCATTGGACAAAACCAGGTCCTGTCTGAAGCCCCACCCGCCCCCCCGCCATTCCAAACAGTGGTAATATAAGGCCCTCACACAATAATTTTCTTTACAGATCCACTCCTGTTTGTGCTGCACCATGCCAATACAGACATAGCCAAAGAAAACTGTGGTTTAGAGTCTCCAGACTTTCAAAAAGAAAAGTTGGATGCCAAAGACTGAGACCCCAATATGAACCATTAACTAACAGAAGTAGGAGCAGATTGCATGAATTTTAAAACACTCAGATAATTATCCACAGTTATTTTAAAAACCTTTTAAAAATTATGTCTGTTTAGGGCCACAGAGTGCACATCTTAAATGTGCAAATGCTTCATATTCTGCGTTACCTTATAATTACTTAACTCCTACATAGGTACAGCACTGCTGAAAAAAACAGCTGCAGCCTGAAAAAAACAGTGAAGAGAATACTCATTCACCTCTAGTACACACAAGTTCTTGTGTCTCTAAATATACTCTAATTGCAGCAGCTGGTTTCAGTCATGGTCTTACCCAGATGCTAGCAGGTCACTGACAGGGTTCCAGGCACAGATGAACACCTCTGATTCATGGCCCCGAAGGACTGTTGCTTTGTTAGGAGGAATTTCAACATCCCCATCAATTTCCATTGGCTTCGAATGATTATCTGTAAGGAGATATATCAGAATAAATAGTCTGCAAGGTGCTGTTAGGTCTGCTTTAAAAACAAGCTGGCTACCCATGGCCTAAAGCTTACAGCAACATATACACTATAAATAATATTCTGTGTTGTGTCACTGACCATATTACTCTATTTTCTTCCCTATGATGATTCAAATTTATGACATTTCCTCAAAATGTCGACCTTTCCAAAATATTTTGTATAAATGCATGTAGTTTTTCTTCAAAGAACAGTTAGCATTTATTTCAGTATAGGTTTTTTTTGAAGCCGTCTTCATTAAAAATGACTTGCAGATTCATTAAAATAGCAGATTGCCACATTTGAGACAAGCTCTATGCTGGTCTTTAAAAAAAGTACCATACAGCACATATATTTTCTTACACAGTGTCCTGTAAGTAATATGTGTGCTACTCACAGATGAAGAACATAACAAGTAAAGGCCCCATTCCCTGAGCACGGCAGGGAAATGGTGAGTGATCACCTTCTCAAGGATATCATAATACATGCAAAGGCACCAACTGAGGCATAGATACACATAACCTGCATGCTCTAATTCCGAGGTTCTTTAGACTGCATTCTAAGTGACTTTGTTGTTATAAAGCTCTTTTATTTCCTGAAGGGAAAAAAGTGAATTTAAACTGATTAATTCCTCTTCATAGCAGCAATTCATTCCAATTTGCATCATGAACAATGTTTCCACTCCAGATTTTCATTGTTTCAGTATAAATCTTCCTCATTTAGCTCAAAGTAGACTTCCTGGCAGCAGCACAAGACTATTATCCTCTGTGAACAAGACACCAATCAAGGACAGGTAACACCCTGGAACAGCAGATGTGTGGCCTTTTCTGCAGAAAGCACATCCAAGAGCGGAGCTGGCAGGCCGGGGAAAAGGCAGCCTCGTGTTATCTGATCAATGCCTTGGCCAACTGATCTGCTCTGATTGATCAAAATCCAAGTTCTCATTCTGGGTTAAGTCTTTTAGTTAGCTGTTCTTTAATCAGATCCATAGGTCTGCAAGTGGAATAATCATGTTCCTTTATTGTCACATGTTTATGGCATTTACAATCAGCCATCTGTCCCGATGTTCAAGCTCTGCTGAGCTATTGCCTATCGACTGGCAAAACAGACTATGATATTGCACAACTGCTATCAGAAGGAAGATCTCCAGATTTCTACCCTTACCCAGGCTTTCAAATACCCCGTTTTACTCCACCTCATTTATGCTGAGTCACACAAACAGCACTTCTCATTGCATATTTGGTTATGTACCCTATTAATTATGTTTGTGTCATATTTATGCCATAGATGGAATGGAATGGAATTCACGTGTCATTCAATGAGTTCCACAGCACTGACTATCAAAATTAGGAAACAACTAACAGTAGTTTCACAGCTCACATTTCTAATTCAAAATATCTGTATTTTAACTACACTTATTACCTATGGACTTGTGGCACAAAACAGAACATATTACAAATGCCTATTTGTAAAACCTACACCTATGCTGAGTCCCTGTGTTAAGCATTGTCCTTGATAACTCCCTATGTGTATAACTACTAAAATACATACTGTCAAGATACACTAGTACTTGAGATTTAGCCTAACACTACCAGCTGGGAACTTTGACATGATATTCTCAGCAATCAGGGCAACGAAGAGCAAAGCCTTATTAAAACCCACCAGAAGATACGAGTCTAGAGGTCACAATCCTCTATTTCTCAGCACAGCACAGAATCACCAGGTCTAAAGTATATTCTCATGAGAAAAACAACAGCATGGTAATGGCTATGCATTCACCTGTGTCCTGTTCATAGTGTGAGTTGGAAGCTGGGCTAAATGAAGAAGTAAGATCTTTCAAGTGTTTTAATTTGAAAAATTTAAATAAGCTGCTACTCTTATCACACATGATCCTACTGTTACCTGTCTGGCTCTGAAGGCAGAGCTGCTTTTCACTCTTGAACCAAATGACAGCTTGGAAACAGCATTACTCCAAGGTTCCAGAGTTATGAGGTACTACCAGAGCAAGGCCATCTGATACTTAGAAATATTTTTAGTTTGCGCATGGCCAGATGGAGGAACCTAGACACACACTTTGAATGCTACTAACTGCTGTGAAAAAAGACCACGAATAGTCATGCTGTGAAGAAGAAACCTCCATTGGCTGATACCTGCATTAGCACATGAGAGACTGACTGGCCCCTGGGAGCAATTAAATACCTGCAGGATTATTTTCTATTGTCTTCCAGTAATGATTTTGACACTACAGCTTTGATGGTTCAGGAGAAAAGGGAGGGAAAAATGAGGAGTCTTTCAGAAATTGTTCACAAATGTTCATCTTCTATGTGCTCCTGTTTTCATCAGTAGTCAGGAACATTCGCATTTAGAGTGTTACCATTAAGCACAAAACTTAAAACGCTTCATTGAACAATGGACAACATTGAACAGGACAGTTCATGCTTCTATGATACTGCTGCAGGCTCCTCTCAGATTCAGGCAGACACTAGCAATATAAACCGGACACAATTATGATAACAATAAAAATCTGCAGAAACCCCTGAACACAAGATGGTCCCCTTGTCAGAGTGCTGAGCTCCCTACAGAGCTCTTGTGATCCCTGGTCTCATCTGAAAAGCCGGCTTTCCTATGGACGCAGCTACCATGCGTGCATGAGGAATGAGGAGAAACAGATTAGTAAGATGCATTAACCACCAATAGGCTTCCTTTTTTTTTAAAGTATCTTCAGAGCAGAAAGCTCTCAGTTAAGACCTCATTTGCAGAAAGAATGCCTCTGAAGGGGTCGCTGAAAGAGAGAGACAGTTCTATCACGTGCAACAGGCCCTCATAGGTGAAAAACATAAGTCTGCAGGCCACAGTGGAGGATTCTGCCCCAAACGTTAACACAAACTATTTTCTAAAGGCCAGAGGATCTTTCGGTAAGTCTATGCTATATTCTTCTAATTTTCTTCCTAAAACTTAAAATTAAAAATCCTAAATTACTGGTAATTAAGTCATACTCCCCCAAATTATTAAGGTGTCTCTTTGTTTATTTTTTTTCCCAATAATTCTAACCCACCAGTGAGTAACATTAACTCTCTATTTCCTCCAAATTAAAAAAGATGTATTTTTAAGATCTTACCAGTGCTAACCCTGTGTTTTCTCAGGAAATTTTTTTTACTTAAATCTTTGACAGGTCTTTCACTGAAGTTTTTCTTTATAGCTGTACTTATACTAAAGGAACTGAGCTCAGTCTGTTTTCCAGAGCTTTATTTTTCTTAAACACAAGCCAATCCTTGCAAATATAATGAAATAAATTACACTAAAAATATTTGAGTTGGAAAACAATCCAAAGTTTGGCTCCATTTCTACATGCTGACTTTTTCTTCTTCCTACTAATTTTTAAAGTGACTTAAAGCTGAAAACATCACTCAGGAAGTAGCAAGAGAAGGCAGTGATTTTATTTATTTAGTATTGGAATCTGCATCTCAAACTGTTGTTATTGTTAGATTTTTTCCCTGTCTCTTTCTTAAATCAAACACCCTATCATATTATACTGATAACACCACATACAAAGTATAACGTATCATATTAAAAATGTTAACACTTTTTTGGGAAGACTTATAGTGTCAGGAAGAACTCCATGTCAGAATAAATGCAAACTAGGTAACTTCCCAAAGACATCTCTTTCACCTGCTCCCACCATCCTGCCTTTTTATGACAGGTTGATATATGGGTGACTTCCAGGTTATGACTACGGACTAGCACACTGTCCAACCCCCAGTATACGCCAGTTCTGTGAAATCCAACAGCAGTGAAAACGAAGGTTTGGGAAGTTTCTCACACCTTTTGTATCAGCAGTCTTTTCTACCCAGTAGGTCTCCCAGCTTCCATGTTACCCATCTTACAGCCTATCCTAAACTTCTGTCCTATCCATCCTAAACATTTTGCCCTTATCTAAGCCATTTTACATCCTGTCCTAAATTTTTGTCCAATCCTACCCTAAACCTTTTGTCCTAAGCTAAGCTCTTGTCAGATCTTTTGTTTTAGTTTATCTAGACTAAACAGACTCCCTGAATGTGGTGGTAAGGGGAAAGGTAAGCCTGGATATACAGTTTGCTCCACATAAGCAATGAAAATGAAAATTGCTATTTCATTAACATAACTGTGTTTTTCTAACTTTACTACAAGAGAGGGAAATACAATTGTAAGAGTGTTAATCAGACCCATGCAGTAAATTGCCAGCTAGATTTGTTAGTGTTTACTTCTAGTGGTTTCTGATAATTATGGAGGCAGTTCTCTTGGAGTTTATACAAACAGGTCTGTTCAAGGGTGAGAATGACAGTTTTACAGTTCTGTGTGTATCTTCCATGTACAATCCTCATCTGCAGTTGTGCTACACCACCTTGCTGATACCCTCTGAATGCCTCAGATAGAAAGGTTACAGTCCTCCCAAGGTGAGGGAGGTACACAGATCAGAGAGTTGTCTGTTCCTGGACTTCTCAGCAGCTTCTCTCCAAGGCCTCCTTCTCCTTAAACTGCCAAGCTCACCTCTTCATCCAGGATGACCAACTGGCTCAACAGCAGCTGCCAACAACACAGCCCAACCTGCCAGCTACTCCTCGAGGACCTTCTGTCTTCCCATTGCCACTGCTCAGTTAACTTGTCTGCCAGGTAGGCTGCTTAGCCACAGTAATGCTTTGAAATTTGCTGTCTGGTAGAGTATCTCATCGTTTGACGTGTGTCCAACCTCTGTGACATTTTACTGGACAACACACTGTCATGCTCTCACGTCCTGCTCCAGAGAGAGCGACAGAATGATATTAAGTCATACAGGACTTCTACTTCTCAACATTCCAAGAAAGGTCTGCAACTGTACATGAAAATCCTTCTATTAAAAATCACTGTGAAAATTATTAATTTTTAGTAATAAAATGGCAGATCTGAGAAACCAAGGCTTAGAGCGTGGTTCAGATTCAGATTCAATACATCTGAATTGATCTGCAAGGCTTTCCTTTTATTAACACAATAGCATGTATGTTTTTTCAGATCAGAAGGAAGTAAGTCTGACTGGTTCTGAATTAGTGATGAACCGATAATCAGTTTTCTA
Organism: Antrostomus carolinensis; assembly: GCF_000700745.2. Taxonomy (NCBI): domain Eukaryota; kingdom Metazoa; phylum Chordata; class Aves; order Caprimulgiformes; family Caprimulgidae; genus Antrostomus; species Antrostomus carolinensis. The sequence continues at coordinate 39,186 of NW_010339051.1, forward strand.
CCTTAAGAATTTGGTTTTTTTGGTCTGGAGACGGGAAGACATTCCCCCCAAATTTTCACAAGTCAGCTGAAGGAAAGTCTCAGCAAACAAAAAGTCAGCATTTGATAAAACTAAAAGTGCTTTCATTTCTGTTTGCAACCCTTCACATATGAAATAAGTTCAATTTCAAAACAAAGGGTCAGTTGGAAGTAAAATACAAGTGATCCATAGTCTAAAAACATTAATATTTTCAAATTTTCAGAACTTTTTTATAATTGCTTTGAAAAACTGAATTTAAATAATTGCAGTTTCATTGGGGGAAACTATCCTCTCTAACTGGAATTCTCTGAAGAAAAACCTGGTTTGAAAGCATTTTTCTTACTGACCCACAGAGGAATTTATTCAGATCAAAGAGAAGATGGAGACTGATAAAGGTATCTGCAGTGCAGAACAAATAACATCTATTACATGACTACAGTCCTGGCCTGTTACTTGTCTAAGCCAAAGAGCTGTTGGAGCTTCCTACAAAACCCGACATGCATGTTCCTATAGAATTTCCTCAGAAGGCAATGAGGCATTAAGGTCTCATTTCAGCAGTTAGTCAGTGCCTCAATATGGCTTGCACACAGAAACCAGGGCCATTAATCATATATGACCCACAATGTTAGCACAGTCGTCAAGATATAGTTACACAAGCAGGTATGTCCACTCCTTGTTTTATATGTCTGACTTTAGATGCCTAAGATATGAGTGCAGTCTCCTGCTGTCACCAATAAACAAAGGTGAATTCAGAGCTCTTGAGAACTGACTGTTCCCACAGACTAAGGAATTCTTGTGAAAGCAGGACCTTCAATTAGATATCTGCAGTGGACTGTATGACTAAGCATGTGCTATTAAATAAAAAGGTGAGGAACTCTTTCCTCTGTGTCTTCAAGACAGGTTGGCTGCATCCAAGCCATCTGCTGGGAATGGTCCTTGGCACATGTGACTCCTTCTCCTGTGGCTGGCAATGCTGTTCAAGAATGGACAGTCCAAAGTGGGCCAAGGACCATGCCAATAAGGCTATGGATGATCCTGTGCTTGGCCATGCTGAACAAGAATGGATACCTGGTATAGGCCAAACTGCAACAAGGACCATGCCAAGGCTATGGATGATCATAGAATAGGTAGTGCTCAAAGCTATGCTCTGGCCATGCTTCATATACACAGATATGGCTTGTAGCTCCCAGCCTCTCAACCTACCTCCCTCCTGGCCTGGCCAAAATGACCAGCTCGTCACAAATTTTATCAAATATCTAAAAGCACCTATAAAGCTGATAATATTAATGAAGTCTGGGTAGCCTGCGCCAAGGAGAGAGCATGCAGCTCCACTTCTTGATACTGTCTGTGACTTGCAATTCTGAAGATACCTGGAGTTTCTGGACTCTGAGAGGACACCAGTAAAACACAGCACTGTGATGTGAAATGTTATTGTTACTCAGCAGCCTTTCCAGAAATACCCTGCCCCCTGAGTTCTACCGCCTTCCAGATACCAACTAAGTACAAGAATATTATTGAAACTCAAATTGCCCAGTATTGGCAAGCAGCTGCAAGAGTTGGCTTACTTATTGCATGTGCCCCATTCTCCTCTCCATTCACAGTGGCTTCTCCGTTCTTTGGTGTGTTCTGCTGGGAAACAGCAGTCGTCGTTGCTCCCGCTGTTGCTGCCGTTGCTGCTGCTGCTGCTGCTGCACTGGCTTGTTGCTGAGCTAGTTTCTCTCTGAATGCTTGCTGCCGGGTCTGAACAACATCAGGCATCACCGCGTCTATCAAAGACAGTGATTCTATCGGCCTGCCGTCAAATACTGTACCATCCTGCAGGGAAAATGAGCAGAAGTGAAACTGCAAGTTTAGGATCTTCGCCACTGAGGTTGGCAAAGAGGCAATAATATAAAGAAACAAAACTAGTTTGTGTGAAATACTGCACTTTGACTTAACCAACAGTGCCTCATTACTACAAACCATCTCTCTCTCAGATCCATGATGGTGGTGCTCATGTTCCACTTAGAATCTGTTTGGTGAATAAGTCATTTATTGGAACTTGATAAAAAATTCAGGCACATAAACTCTTTACAGACGCAAAAAAAATTATGCTGTGGAGAAAAAAAAAGTCTGATCAATGACAGAAAGTTTCTCTTTGTTATGTATTTGGAAAAAAAGTGCCATGGCTGAAGCAATGACACAGGCAAATAGACTTTGGTTGAATTGTTTGTCTTCCTGCATTTGCAGGGGCACAAGAATGGAAGCAGCTGATGAAAAATGAACCTCAGCCAAAACAAGATGTAAGCACAAATTCAGTGGTTTCTTACACGGCGCTCATCAGCCCAGCGCCACCAGTTGTAGCTGATTGTACACGACTGCTTTACCATTATTTTTCTTTTATTCTGCTAGTTTTATTCATAATAGTTACAGCTATCATTTTTATTTCTGTAAATTTGGCTTCAGGTTTAACAACCAACTGAGTTAACCTTTAAGGGCTTTTTTTAAGACTCAATACAGACACAGGTCACCAACTGCTATATCTACTTAGCTTTGCTTCACTTTTGCTTTCCTATTATCTTAAATATAGGAAAAAGTGTTTAGTAGCCTCCATAAAGTACCATTTTACTGATGTTCTGCAAATTCCCTTTAGTTCTTTGAAATAATCAAGAACTGGCCATGAAAGATTTGTGTTTGAGGAATAGCAGATAGGATATGGACAGATGAAGTAGTTGGGAAACGATATAATTTTCAAAAAATAACAATAACTAATAAAGAAAAATAGGCCTTTAGCTGACTAGTATGCTTCTGTTGGACTAGTCATTGAATTACCCCTTACAATTACAATATTAAGATAATACATATTTGTATTATCCTGGGGAAGAAAAAGGAGAAAAGAGTCATTAGATAAGAAAAATATAAGCTCTCTTTCTCCTCAACATTTTTTACATAAATGTCTCTACCGACATTTTTTTGAATCCTGGCTCAAACCTTTGCTACACAATGGGAAAAAATGTTTGTTGATGGATTTTGGCATCTTACATTTTTAACTGTAAAACTGTTCACTGGAATATTTCCATGACCGCCCTTCCATACATCACAAACAACACTGCAATTTGATACCCATTAGTTTACAGACTCACTGATTGTTTGTCACGCTTAAGTAATACACATAGAGAAGTAACACACAGAGAAGCACATACTTAGCCCTTAGTGGTGTTCAGATGTAGCAAGAATGGCCTTTGCTTTGCTGTAATGTACTCAGTGGTATGTATTTGAACAGAATCAAACCATGATGAGAGCAACATAAATCTTAGTGGTGACAACACACATATTTTTAGATTATTCTCTCAACTGAGGCCGATTCTGAAGCTGGATGCACAGCAGCAGAGCCCTACAGCTATCATACGACCTGAACCAATAGGTGCTGTTCATGGCTGAATGTTCCTAACTGTGTAGCTCCAATTTCAGGCACAGGGCAAAATGTTAAGTAGCAGCAAATTGGGACAGATTCCTAACACTGGTTTGTTATTACAACTGCATCAAAGTGCAGCTTGGCATGAATGTCAAATGTTACTGCCCCAATTAAAAAATAACACATACACAACTGAGTATCACAACTCTTAAACATGGTATCAAGTCATAGAAAGAAAACCACACAGAATGTTAGTGATAAAAACAAATGAGCTTCCAAAGTACACATTGCAAACAACACAACCTTTTCTCTACTTTATATTCCTTTGTTCTCACCCATGCTGTTCACATACTATGTTCAGCTCTGGAGGAAAAAGCAATAGCTTTTTATGTATTAATATTTATTACAGATCTCTGTGAATTCCAAATATCTACGGTAAATATTTTGTAATGCAGTACTTGCTTATCTGTCATGCTTCACTCACTCTGGAAGCATCACGTCTTTAAGGTTGGCAGGGTAAAATTGCTGGCTTTTCCCACATGCCCTCTTTGTTTCAAGGAGAACAGAGACACTTTGTGGCTGTTCATACAATCCTCATGGACAACCAGTGCCCCAGCCAGGGTCAGAACTTACACACAACTGTTTAGCCATGTATATGAGAGAACGATACCTGGTTTTATATGACCTAAGCCAAAGTCACTGAAATCAGACAGACTCTCTCCAGTGACCTCCATGGATTTTAGATCAGGCTTCTCATGTGTTGCAAGCAGTGCTGCCTGCTAGCAGGTGTCAGGGAGTGAAGTTTTAACCTACACTGCAGGCTTTTCCTGCCAAATTCTGCTGTGACCTGGAACACACAAGACTGTAAACATAGATGTGTTTTCTTGTTTGCTCCAAGAATTTGTGCACCTCGGATTTGTTGACTGGGGCAGTGGAAACACCATTAATACCCATCTAAGCAGTGCAAAGAAGGCCTCAATGCCACAGATAAAAATTGAAATACGTACCTATCTCAGAGCTTTTCAGCTCTCTGCTGAGGATGGGGCAAAGTATGAGGAACAAAATTAAACTAGATCAAGAGAAACTGCGGAGCAGTGGCTTGCATCTCTGGGCTGTTGGGATGTGCCACAAGCCCCGGTGTGCTGGTCGGTGGTGCGAGCGGTGGCGGGGGTACTTACTTCGTTGATGCTGATCTCAGCCTCCACATACTGGAGCCCCTTCTGAAGGATGGAGATGAGTGCGGCAGGTGGCACTAGCGTTCCGTTGATGTTGGACTGGCTGATGTGGCTCTCGATACCGAAGGTGAAGGCCGAGTGGGAGAAACCTGAGAGCAAGAAAAGGAAGCCATGACATGAAATCTAAATGCACCAGCCAGATACACCTTCACGGTCTAAAAATAGTTCTGCTCCGAGATCTGAGGGACGCTGCTGTGTAAACAGAAGGACATGGTCTGGTTGCATGGAGCCAGGGATGTTGACCAGAGCCATCCTGACCATCCTGCCACCACCACCACCCATCCCCCTCCCCTGCACACTGCACATATAGGGGAAGCCATATAGAAATAGAAACGCACGCAGAGAAAAATAACCAGAGAACTGCACTAATTGAAAACAAAACCACATAAAAATAAAGGAATCGCCATAAGGGCAAGTCCAGCTACATAAAAAGTGCCTCAAATTTTCATTTCCCTTGCTGCATTTTAGTGTGGGTTTTTTTCTGAGGCTAAAAACTTAAAACTCTATCAGCGCTCAAGTTGTATAAAACGGAGGCATAGACACGGCTGACACAGGGGAGCCATTCCCTTGCACCACGGAAGAGATTTCAAATCCTCTGCTCATTTATTACCGAGTACAGTGTGACGTGCAGAGCATTGCCATTAACATGTGAACCACCAGGAAGGCTGCTCCCATAAACCTATTTTCTGAAAGTGAACAATAATAGCAAAAGCAATTAATTGGGATCTGCCAGGCAGCAGACAACAAGCCAGCGCGACGGCCTGTCCGTTAACCAGAAGTCTTTCTCTTCTCCATTTTATTTTTGTCATCCTAGAAATAAGGGGTAACGAAGGTGATGTCACTGCAAATTAAAGAATTTTGCTGGACACATTTTAAAGAAAGAGCTGTGCCTTAAACGCTGGCTGAAGCTGCTGGAAACTGTTGCTGGGTATGAAGGTGAGCGCTGCAGAGCGACTGTACGGAGGGGCAGATGCGGGGAGGGGGAGGGGGAACAGGATGTAGATATAACTGTAGGAACCCATTTATCACCACACTGTCTCCAGAGCATTAATCTAACATTAAAAGCCTTGGGGAAACCACCCATGCACTGTCTCAAACAGGAAGAGCCTTCGCAGTCTCCACTGACTAGACAAGAAAGAAGAAAGAAAAAAAAAAAAGAAAGCAGGTCTCAAATGAAAATACTTCCGTTAAATATAGCTATGCCTCTTCCCCTTGTCAACAGCAGTTTCATTTATAGTTTCGTCCGTTAAGGGATTTCCCCCGTATCACTGCAATGTCCAATTGTGTGTGGGCTGGAGGACAGGAGTTTGGGCTCGCTCCACAGTAACGCTTTCTCACTCAAATTGTTTTCAAGATCCTCTTTGCAGCTATCTCAATTATGACTGTAGACAGACAGCAAACACAAGCTTTGAAACAGAATGCCTCCCACACTTGAAACCAAGGTATGCATTTTTCTGTCATTCTCTCCCCCTACACATTTTATTTTGCAATTGTTTTTCTCCTCTTCTCAGTAACAGCCTGTATACTCTCCTTTCCTGACCCTACCTTCCCTTCCTGGCACTCCCTCAGTTTTGAGGGAGGCTTGGGATGCTTTGGATACTTTTTAGGAAGTGGCAGGTCCACCTATGCACAGAATTACTTAGGATTAGAAGGCACAAAAATAACGGACAGCAAAAAAACCCCTGAAAAACTGCAGTATCATTTATCTAATTCCTGGTCCAACTCTTACCCTGTATTGCTCTTTATGGCCTGGTCTAGTTTATGAGCTGCCGGACCTTCTGCTGCATCCAAAATCAACTGTAAGATTTGCAGGGCGGTGTTTTTCCATTGTTATTAGTTTTGTAGGACACCTAAGCACATTACTGGGCACCACAAGGAGAAAGAAATCAAGCACTAAGCATACACAGCCTGTGTCTGGAAGGTCTAGGGCTTGATCACTGAACACTGAAATCTCTAAGTATACACAAATACATGTCATGCAACTAACCAGAATTAGAGAATGAGATCCCACTTAATTTATATTTATGAGTATTTAAATTAATAAACAACGACAACAACAACAATAAGAATACCTTCTTGAAAGGGATGGACTTTAAAATGCATGATGGATAAATCAGCAAATCTACTTAAGAATGGAGAAAAATAAGATAATTAAGCTGTTGTCCAGAAGCACTGAAGCTGACTGCTAAAAAAGCCAGCAGCTAGTTTGTGATTTGGCAGCTCAGGAAATTGTAACATGGTCTGATTCAATGAAAAGGTGGATGGCATAAAAATGGCAACCAGCAAATATAGATAGAAAATGTAAAAAAGTGGAAGATCATTACTGTGGATCTACAGCAGGCTTAATTTTAACTATAACTTTGTTCCTCTCATTATTGAACTTGGCATCTCGCAGACTTTGTAGTTGGCTGCTGGCATATATCAAGCCCCATCTTTGCCAGCAGACAGATGACTGTGGCACACAGCTAACCTCTTTGTCCAGTACTGAGCTGCCACATCCTCAAAGAGCAACACATCTCACATGGCTGCACGTGAGAGAGAGCTTGGCACAAAATGCAGTTGTGTTACTGCAATAAACCTTGTTGTTTTACTGTTTCTCTTGATGCTAAGAAATTATTACCAATGCACCTGTTAGATGAGAAAACACAAAACTCCTGGCTGCTTTGTCACCGAAGAGCAATCTCCAGTAGTTGTAACAAACATTCCTAAAATCTTATCTGATAAAATTCAGATACTAAAAATCAACAGAATGAAACTGCTTAAGTGGGTGCTGCTGGACACTGTGTTCCTCACCCCTCCTGCCAGGCAATTGTAATTAAAACAAATATAACAGAAACAGCTCAAGCAGACCACCAACTGATAGCTGATTACCTCTTGATTTCTTGTACTACTGTAGGATTTATATAAGGCCGACATGAAAGCAGACTGGTTTTAAACGTAACACACACAGTTAACAAAATGCTGAATGAAGCTGTACCCACGTCAGGTTTCTGATAACGCTGAAAAATCACTTGAGCTTTGCTTTTATAGTTACCAGATGTCACCAGTTCTCTTTGGGGCTCTGCGTGTGTATACAATGAATCACACAGTCATGTTGCAGCTCCATAGTTCAGTCTTACAAAAAGGTGATTTCTATTAAACAAAGGCAAGTTTTTTTAATGTTAGCTTGTGTTACAAATGTTAACTTGTCCCTCCTTCTAAGTTCTCGAAACCACACTGGGGAATGCCAAGGCAGGACATGAGCTCCTCCCCGCCCCCCGCAACTCTGCAGGCTGCCAAAGCAGATGAGGAGCAAGAGCAGAGACAGAAGGTGCTCTGCAAGTGGGGATGTGAAGAAATGATGTGATAGGGATGACATGAAATTACAATGGCCCCAAACTCAAAATGCCGTAGTAGCAGTGAAATTAAAGTTGCAAATCTGTGTCTGTATGCATCATTTCTCATAAGCTCTCTCATTTCAGTAACTATAAGAATCACTCTGTAAAACAATAACTGCTTTTCAAATAGCACCAATAAATGAAATCCTAATGTAGTAAACCCTTTGAGGACACAGGCAATGAGACTATGAGCTTTTAAGGGCAAAGACGTGAACACAAAGGGCTAAAGGGGAGAGAGCATGAACAGGTTTCACACCAGTGAACCCAACCATCTACTTGTGCTGTGACATGCAGTGCCCTAAATGGCACCTTTCAGCAGACTTGAGAGAATGGCTTTCAGGTTTTCTCTACCTCAAAAAACCCATGAGAAAACATAAATCATCAAACTATGTATAATCATTAAATACATTATCATATATGAAAAAAATACCCGAATGAACAGTGCAGATATTGGTACAATCACCTTAAAGGGAGGTGACCTGTCAAATGTGAAATAGTTGGCCTTGAAATATTTTAGAGAGCATAAAAGCTCTGTAATAGCTTTTATTTTTTTTAATATATTTTAAAATTATTATTCCTCTGTAATAGAGGAAATAATGAACGCAGAAAAAAATTACTTAAATGACACCTCCCAACACAAAAATTGTTATGCAATTGCTTCTGACTTGCAAACTGAGTGAAATTCCTTACTGAAAGGTTCCTGCGCTTTTTTGTACTGACAGTGGTAACAGGTCCTGGTTCTGTGCTGTATCTTTTCCCACTCTGAGGTGTCTGTATATACTCTCAGTGTATATACACAGCCCTTTGGGAATTCTTGCCCTAGGCAGTGCCAAAAAATGCATATGTAGGGGTGTGTTTTGCAAAATTTCACTGATAGATTTGCTGTAACTGCAAAAATGGAGATGATCAAGATTTTTTTTCCTATGGCTGCTCCTTTTTCAGTTAAAAATGGCCTCCTGTTGAAACAAGATTTGTCATCAATCATAAAATTACTAGGTTTTATTTAATGAACATAATGATGCTCTTTGTGTGCTCGTTTGATCTGCAGGCTACATAATTTTAATTGTTTGTAATATGCCTGGTTCACAGCAGAAATGCCTGTCAAACGCAGGCGTAGGAAAGGGCACTGGGCAGCCACGCAGCCTGGGGAATGCCTTGTCTTCTCCAGAGATGTGTCTCACCTCTGGTGGGAGTGAAGAATTCTTCCTTTTAGGCACACAACTAAGGTGCTGCTGAGTATTTCCCGTGTTAGCTCATCTGGCAATCACAGATTCAGCTAACTGACATTCACTAAGTGCTCCTTTCATTTTCTGATCCCTTTAACAGCCTAAAAAGGAATCTTGTTTAAATTGCAGTCTTAAATGGTAACATCTACAGCACCTACTGCTGCGTTTGTACAGGTGAGGGGAATGACAAAGAGGGGTCTGTGGAAGCAAAGACTTGTGAAATGTTTCAGTCTTCGATGGTTATTCAGGAATTACCTCGGGGATGCCCCGATTAGCAATAGTTAAGCTGTCATTGAGTACTGCACAGGTTTTCTGTTTGTGAACTAAATGGACTTAGTTTTCTCTGGTAAATTTAACTAGTATACCATTCAAATAAATTCTTAAAACATAGATGTGTCTAAGTTATTTGCAAATTACTTAGTTTAATTATTCATACTGTAAGATTCTTCTCTGAAACATCTGTTACTGTAGAATGAAACACAGAATAAAGAATTATGAACATCAAATGGCCTTTTACACACATGTTGGGCATCTGTATAATGAACAGCCTCTATCCCAACACTCAGTACAAGCAACAACCCATTCCCACAAATCTTTGTATAACTCATGCCCTCTGTGGCCCTCTGTCCTGGAAAATAGTGAGGTTTTCAGGTCTGTGTAATTTCCTTTAATAAATTTTCCTATTACTCTAATGCAAGCAGTCCAGATTGAGGTTTTCAAATCCAGGGATCTTAGGTTCAATTTCCGGAAGTCACTAAATTAGTGATGTTATTACTTGAATAGAAAAAGAAAAAAAGTAAAAAAAAAAAAAAAAAAAGGGCAAAAAGAGCAGTCAAACTATCAGACAACCCCTTATTTTTCTGTAACAATTTAACCATCTGCAGGTAGAAATAACCAACGCTTCTTATTTCTCTGATTTCTCTGACATTGTGTTGTCTTTTTGGAAATTCCCAATACTAGCTCTTCCAACCCTCATCTCTGAAGTAACAGGCTGTCCTCTTCAAAAGTATTTGCCAGGTACAGGATACAAAAATGAGCGAAGTTTTAGAAATGATTAAAACTTCTGGCTTGGTAGAACCAACCTGCAACTGCAATAATGGGATCCACTGGCAATCTCAAGTTTTCTGGCTGCACAAGTGCCTGTTTTCTTCAGGCAGGATTGTACCTGGCATTACTGCCGAGGCTTTAAACAATGTATAAGATTCATGCAAGAATGGAAGGCATGTAAGAGCTGACTACAGCTGTACAGGCTGCAGGGAAGAAAGATGGCTGTGACGGGGTAAAGAGAAGTCATCTTTATGACCATAAATGGGTATATGGGCAAAAATCCTGGGAGATTTACACACATCAAGTAGAAAAATTCCACAGAGTAATGAGTCAAAATAAAATCACATGCAGGAGGAAAAGATGTGCCCTTCACAGTCCCATCGGCAGCTTCACCAAACCCAAGTAACTCCAAAGCTGTCTGCACAGCTGCTTGCCAAATAAACCAGATGCATCCAGTAGAAAAACATCTTCCCAAGTTTGACGTCTGGGTCTCGGGACTGCCATTTAAGCAGGAAGGCAAGAAGGGAAGAGTGGTGCAACGTGGTGATCTGAAATAAATTAAGAGCCCTACTGCCGCAGTTTAAAAAAAAAATCCACTAGAGAGAGTGACATAAAGCCATTAACAAAAACATTTCCTCCAAATACAATGTACAAACAGCACAGTTAACACTAAATTAGGACTTCTGAAGGTCTAGATTTACCAGTGTAGAGAAGCAAGGGACACTATGGGCTTGCACTATGGGCATATTTGAATGTAATTTCTGGCTGCAAAACCAGAAGCAAACAGTTTAACTTAGAGGAACTGCATTTTCTTAATCCTGGGCCTAACACACGCTAATCTAGTTCCTGAAGCAAATGACACAATTTCTTGCACATTGCCCAAGAGAATACAATGACATTCTTCACTGTACTTGACTACAGCTGCCATTTTAGAGTCTAGTAATTCCCCTTCTACGTGATGCACTGAGTGAGAACTGAGAACGTAACATGGACTGCTATCCTTTCTTCTCCTTAGATTTCTGTCTAAATATAATTATGTATCCACAAAAACATGGTCATAAAACCCTAGTCTACATATGCAGAGGCTTCACAAAATGCACACCAGTTTCTCCAAAACATGTTTGGTTGCAGTCAATAAGTGTCTGGTGCCTTAAGTCACTGATAAGATTCTACAAACAGTCCAAAAAAAGGGTGGGTAAAAATCCTACACCACTTCTTGTTTATTATTCACAGCAGACTGAGATTCTTCTCCTAGCTGAGCTTTTTCTTACTTGGTAATACGTCCTAGAGTGTATCTCTGGTTTTGGCAGTGTCTGCTTATTTTTGAAGACTTACCTTTGCAATTACATAAAGGGCTTAACAAGGACACACATTAGCAATTTAAAATAGAGAACTGCAGTTGAAATATAGTTTTAGAAAAATCAGCTGAACAATAGGGCTTGCACATTTGTTTCAAGATCAGGATTTGCTGAACAATTAAAATTATTTCCAGAACGCTGGGAAATGTGTCTGTATTACAACCTCTTTCACTATCCCTGGGAAATAAGAAGAAAGGACCCCTGGCTGTAGCTTGTGTCATTTGCCAAAATTATAGTGTGCCTGGTTATCCAAAGTTTTGTAGAAGTGATTATTCACTAATATTAAACGTTACACCCTTTTTTCCTGGATATCTGACCTGTTCACCTTCTGCCAAGAATCCAGAGTAAATGTCTGCTACCCAAAATTATTTTATTATGTGCCAAAGAATGCTTTTGGCAGGTTTTTAAAAATTATTTTTCATGCAGGAAAATATGTTGGAAAAGATGAATACAACTTGGAAATGATCTTTTGATGAGCAGTACTTGGCACTCACTGTTTAAGCCTTTCTGAGGACTGCAAATTAACGAAAAGAGAAATACGATATAAACAGAAAACAGAACACAAGCAATGGAAAGAGGAACTTTAAAAAAACCTTTTGAAAACAAGGTCTGAGATAATCCCCCTTTTCACTCACTCTGTGTAAATTAGACTCACAATTGCGAATAAATGTCAACACAGATCTAACACTTTAATGCAACTATGGGCAAGGTTTGAAATAACTTACAAAGGCCATGGCAAGGAACACAAATAATTTCCTTCTATCTGTTATCTTTTAGGCCTGCCCACGCAACCAAACATCCAAAGAGACATGCATCGTTTTAAGGATCACATTTATAAAAGAGACTTATTTATTTCTGCAAGCTATGTTCTACTATCTGTTCTAATATCCAGCTATAAGTGGTGGCAAGTAGGACACCACAGCTAACACTCAGCGGGAAACCAGGAACTTCAACACCAGGATGGTTTCTGCTGATGGTGACTACAGAGTCCCAGTAGAGCTATGCTGGTTAGGTGTGAGGAGGGGTGATTTGTCACTGCCACAGTTGTGCAGGCAGAAAGTCCCCCGTGTGCAGGTTATTGCCAAAACTTGCAAAGCTACAAGACACAGCTTCTTTCACTGGGTCTGCAGATTCATAAGGAAAAGCAGCAAACTGACACAGGTGTAGCACTACACTGGTTTTACTAGCAAAGCCATCGTGACCTATAGATAGATATCTGTCTTCCACCCAACATCCTATTTTCTTAATGCCCCTATAATATTGTATTCACACAAGCTTTAAAAAACAGGACATGGAGTGATCAGAACCAAAATCTGTGCTATGGAATAAATTTTCAAAGGTGCAATTGTTTATATTTGTATAGCTCAAAAATCACCATGTTTGCTCAGTGTCTGAGATCCAACACTGTATGGCAACTCTCAGGCTAAAGAAAAGCTAAAAGAGCCGAGTTTAGAAAACTGTGAAGAGACCTAGAAGGAAATACCAAGTAAGCAGGGTTTTGCCAATGGCTGAAGAACAAGACACTCAGTGTATTTTTTTCCTTCACAGGAATTTACAAAATTCTGCACCAAGTATTGCTTTTCTTACATGGCATTTATACTGCTGTTGTTACGCAACAGGAGTAAATACACAGAGAAAAAAGCTTTCAAAGGACCTCTTGAACTGCACTAGAAAACATTTGAAACTATTGTTTATATGTATGTATATAAAGCAGATACCTGGTCATAAAACTCAGTCTGTGCATTTAAATGGCCCTCATACAGCTTATTACATTCTTTTGAAAATATAATCAGAACAAAGTATGACAAAACCAATAACTTCTGTAGTTGTGAAAATATTTTTTCCTCTCCACTGTGGAATCTAGATTTTGGGAAGCCGACCATCAAATACTGCTAGTACCTATTCACTGTTCTGCAAGAAAAGGGCACAATGTGGTTTTGACTCACACATTGTTTCACACGATTCAGAGGTGCTGTTGGCTTAGAAACCAATTTGCTTATCTTTAAAGGAAGCTGGGAAAAGTATTTACTTTGAACCTATCAGCTTCAGGCTTTCCAAGATCTATAGCTCTGATAAGTTAAAAAAAAAATGCAGTCCAATAAAACTTGTTGCCTTCTAATGCTGACCCTGCTTTTCTTAAAAGGTACTTAGTATTTGCAAAGAGAATAAATGATTACTAGCAGAGAGAGAAACTATGCATAATAATACAGTTCTTATTTGACAAATGTATTTGTCTTGTCAGCAGTCATCCATCCTCCAACTATTAAGTACAATTTAAAATTTAGAGTCAGTCTCACTGTTTCTGGAATCACACAGTCACTTCCTAGTTTAAAAGAAATACAGAAAGTAGGTGAAAGATTAAAACAAACAAACAAAAAGACCAGCCATTTATTAAAACCTCTTAAAACTCCTTTTGTTAGTACACTCTATTTCTACTACATACATATTATGCTGGGAGGAGTTATACATATTACGTTACGCTATATGGAATATATATATATAATTGCAGATGATTTCTCATTAGATGGGAATGCCCATTCTGGGGTGACTTTTAGGAAACACTTTTATTTGAACCAAACCTGGTTTTGTCAAATTCCTCAAGTTCTCTTATCCAAGAATCACTATAACACATATTCCACTCCTAGAAAAATACCATGGCTTTTATTTTTCTCAAATAATTCATGAAAGGTCACAAATATTGGCTCTATATCCAGCTTCCAGCATATCACAGATTTGCATCATAAGATTAAGTAATTTTATTTTAATTAGAATCATAGAATCATAGAATAGTTTGGGTTGGAAGGGACCTTAAAGATCATCCAGTTCCAACCCCCCTGCCATGAGCAGGGACACCTTCCACTAGACCAGGTTGCTCAAAGCCTCATCCAGCCTGGCCTTCAACACTTCCAGGGAGGGGGCATCCACAACTTCCTTGGGCAACCTGGAAGTTTGAATAGGCTGGGCCTAAAGAGAACAACACATCATATAAATAGGGCTGCATGCCCACAAATCACATCTGTGCTAAACTATGAGAATTAAAAATGGATTTTGTATTGCTCCAAAGCCTAGCCATTGTACAGCTGAAAAGGTGAAAGAAGCCCTGCCTGTCTTAACACCACTTCCTGAATAATATAGTTAAGATCTTCTTCATACTGTATTTAGATATCTATATTCACCTATATGTATTCACCACTTAGAAATAGTAATACTACTATTTACAAATAATATATAACACGTTACCATATATCACATTATATACTATAATATGTATAACAGAAAAATAATTTTAAATAGTGTCCCAGCACTAACTGTCTTTCCTCAGAAGACTTGAACACATTTTAGGACTAATATCTTTTACCATCTGCTGTGAGGCACCATATGTAGTATTAACCTCCGTTTCAAACAGGAATATTGAAGCACAAAAATTTTAAAGCCAGGTTTAAAAAACAAGTTTTCACATATTTCCTTAAAAAGTTTATTGTTTTATTTACTCAGCAATACCTGTTCAGCACCCCTTTACACTAGCACAAAAGTACCTGTGCAAATAAGCAAATACACAAGCGTCTTCGTACCCGTGCAGCTGAGTTTAGCTGATGAACTCCAGTTACTCAGTACCGCAGGCAGAATACACGCGGCCCAAGAGCCAGTGACAACACACAGGTAAGCACAAGTCACACAGCCACAGACTTACTGAAATGGCACTAAAATGTCTGTTTTACCTTTGGCTGGCAGGATGTCATTTCAAGGATGTATTTTTCTCTCAGCAAACAGAAGGTCCCCATCCTTACTGTTAGAGCATAGCTACGCATGCATTCCAGTGACTACCGTGTTTAACAGCACCTTTATGCAAAACTCTTTTAAAAGATCTTTGAGGCTCCCCAGTGTTGAGCAGGAGGCTGGACTAGTTGAACATGAGCCAGCAATGGGCCCTTGCAGCAAGGAAAGCCAACAGCATCCTGAGCTGTGCTATGAAAGTAGGTCAGTGGAGAGTATCCTTGCCCTCTACTGAGTGGTGGTGAGACATGCCAGGAGTACTGTGTCCAGTTCTGGGCTCCTCAGTGCAAGAGAGACATGGATATACTGGAGAGAGTCTGGTGAAAAAAACACTAAGATCATCAATGGACTGGAGCATCTGGCATACACAGAGAGGCTGAGAGAGTTGGGACTGCTCAGCCTGGAGGAGAGAAGGCTCATGGGGGATCTTACCCATGTGCATAAACACCTGAGCGGGGTGCAAAGAGGATGGAGCCAGGCTCTTCTCAGTGGTGCCCACTGACAGGACAAGAGGCAATGGGCACAAACTGAAACACAGGTGAAATTCCATTGAAACAAAATAAAACACTTTGTTACCGTGAGGTGGAACAGGCTTATGGTAAGGAGGCTGTGGTGGACTATGCATCCTTGGGAGATACTCAAAACCAAACGGGACACAAACCTGAGCAACCTGCTGCATCTGACCCTGCTGTGAGCAGAGCAGCTGGACTAGATGATCTCCTAAGGTCCCTGCCAACCTGAACTATTTTCTGCTTCTGTTATCTCCTGAGATACAATCCAGCCTGAACTACCCCTATGATCTTAATAAGCCAAAAGTGAAGAAAACATTAAAAAGTCAAAAGAAAAATTGTCAAGCATAGGAACAGGCTGCCCAGGGAAGTGGTTGAATCACCATCCCTGCAGTTATTTAAAAGACATGTAGATGAGGTGCTTAGGGACACGGTTTAGTGGTGGACTTGGCAGTGTTAAGTTTAGAGTTGGACTTGATGGATCTTAAAAGTGTTTTCCAACCAAAACGATTCTATGATTCCATCCACTGACTCTACCAACAGTGCACACTATTGTTTTTACTGTCACACCGGACAAATGCTTTTATTGACCAAGTGATTAATTCTTCTAATGAATTATTCTTCAAGGTGTAGATTTTAATAATTTAAGCAAAACCCATGCAGTGCACATTCCCTTTCTACCTAGCAGCAGCCTTCCTATTCAAAGGAAGCAGCTTTGAAGCAAATTTAGCTGACCTATATATGCCAGTATTTTATGCTATGCTTAATCTGAATTATTTTCAACATGCACTTCTCTCATCTGTGACTCAGGAACTCTGTGCCACACACAGCTCTTCACAATACTTTAAACACACCTCATATGCAGAAAAAGTATGGAAGTCAGAAAAAAGTTACATAGGTAAACTAAGTAAAGACTGTTGCATAAGGCACAAATTTAAAGGAATGTAATACTAATTTTCAGTCATTCCCTATTGCCTGAGAACTTACCTGAGCAAACTGCAATATTTACATTTTGTATAAAATTTCTTTGTTAAAAAAGAGAATGAGTCATAAAGAAGTTATTTTCCTTCAAATTTTCTTGTGTCCTTTCCAAAAAATTGTAAATGGCATTGGAAAAAATCTAATTTAGTACTATTCCAACTACTAGTATCTAGTTGGGTAACATCACAATGATGAAATCCCAGAAGATTCTGATTTCCAAAAGCAGAATGAGAGTGAGATGCCCTGGATGTGGCTAACAGGAAAGGCCCATGTTTGCACATGTCTAACTCTACAAATGATACTGTGCTGTAATTCACAGAAACGCTTCATACTGTGTGTGCCCTCGAGCCTATGCTGAAAACCTGAGAGAAAAATCTTATCTTTTAGGAAAACAAGGAAAACCTGTCAATGATGAACCAAACAGACCAACATGCTGCTGTCATCCCAAATC
Source organism: Antrostomus carolinensis (assembly GCF_000700745.2). Lineage (NCBI taxonomy): Eukaryota > Metazoa > Chordata > Aves > Caprimulgiformes > Caprimulgidae > Antrostomus > Antrostomus carolinensis. The sequence goes on from NW_010339051.1 coordinate 56,556, forward strand.
TACAGATGGAAAACAACTATGTTATTAGCTGCCTTAATTCATATGGTTGGGAAGAAAACAAATGACAATTCTAAAGTAGAGTGGGAAATTGTCCTGGGTCAGCAGCTAAAAATTTCACTGACATCTTTTTAGTAAAAGCATCCAGCTCATGTTTTTATTGTCTTGGACATGGTACGGATTGTTCACTGAGGAAAAGTTTATCAAGTCTATGTCATAAAACATGGAAAAAAATGAAACTGAACACTATAAGTATGAGCGAAAATGGAAACTGTTACACGACCTTAACTCTAACAAGTCATTGCCAGACACCCACTACAATAAATGCCCTACCAGAGAGCGGTATAAGCTGCAGACAGCTGGGGAGCTGATTTTCAGATCAGGATTCTGTACTGCAACATGCATGTCAGTGACGCTACCACTTCCATGGACAGCCTCTTCCAATGCTTGACAACCCTCTCTGTGGAGAATTTTTTCCTAATATCCATTTTAAATGTCCCCTGGTGCAACTTCATGTTGTTTCCTCTTGTTCTATTGCTTGTTACTGGGGAGAAGAAGAGACCGACCCCCACCTCGCTACACCCTCCTTTCAGGTAGCCGTAGAAAGAGGTAAGGTCTCCCCTCAGCCTCCTTTTCTCCAGGTTAAACCACCCCAGTTCCCTCAGCTGCTCCTGATAAGACTTGTGCTCCAGATCCTTCACCAGCTTTGTTGCCCTTCTCTGGACACGCTCCAGCACCTCAACGTCTTTCTTGTGGCCCAAAACTGAACACAGTACTCAAGGTGTGGCCTCACCAGTGCCAAGTGCAGGAGGACAATCACTTCCCTAGTCCTGCTGGCCACACTGTTTCTGATACAGGCCAGGATGCTGTTGGCCTTCTTGGCCACCTGGGCACACTGCTGGCTTATGTTCAATTGGTCTTGTGGCCCAAAACTGAACACAGTACTCAAGGTGTGGCCTCACCAGTGCCAAGTGCAGGAGGACAATCACTTCCCTAGTCCTGCTGGCCACACTGTTTCTGATACAGGCCAGGATGCTGTTGGCCTTCTTGGCCACCTGGGCACACTGCTGGCTCATGTTCAGTTGGCTGTCAATCAACAGCCCCGGGTCCTTTTCTGCCAGGCAGCTCTCCAGCCACTCTTCCCCAAGCCTGTAGTGTTCCATGGTGTTGTTGCGACCCAAGTGCAGGACCCAACACTCAGCTTTGTTGAACCTCATACAATTGGCCTTGCCTGATGGCCCCAGCCTCTCCAGATCCCTCTGTAGAGCCTTCCTACCCTCAAGCAGATCAACACTCCCGCCCATCTTGGTGTTGTGTGCAAACTTACTGAGTGTGCACTCAATCCCTTCATCCAGATTATTGATGAAGATGTTAAACAGAGCTGGCCACAATACTGAGCCCTGGGGACCACCACTTGTGACCAGCCACCAACTGGATTTTACTCCATTCACCACAACTCTTTGGGCCTGGTCAACCAACCAGTTTTCCACCCAGTGAAGAGTACACCCATCCAAGCAATGAGCAGCCACTTTCTGCAGGAGAATGCATCAATGCATCAAAAATACCGAATCTGAAAAAACTTTAATAACTGAATTGACATGTTGGGCTGGGTAGGGAAGGTAACTTACTGTCGCATGTGGATCTGTTATAGGATTTGTCACTCACAAGAGATGGCAGCACATTTTAGATTAAAAGATAAGTGAGAGATTTGATTTCCCTTGGTTTTTCCATCTCCATCCCACCCCTTTTCAATGTTCCTTGGAATACTTACTACTCTCATTGCATTGTACTGCTCTGAGCTTCATTCCAAAAGACAAATAATGATCTATTTCTCTTTTGGGCAGACAAAACAGAGTGGGAAAACTCTATATTCTCAACTCTATATGGTTTTGTAGAAACACAGTTCTTCACTCTGAAGAAAACCAACAGAAGGACTATGTCAGCAGCGAAGATGGCTGGTAGCAAAAGTATGCTTCTCAGGAGTCTGAAGAGGTGCAAAGTCGATTCAGCATAATTTGGGTGCCAGAACTATGGCTTCCTTGGTACAGCTTGTTTCACTTCTGTCCATGCTTTGTTGGCGTAACTACATCCACCACAGAAGTATTTTGTGTGCTCCTATCTTCACATTGGTAGTACACTCATAGCATAGACATAACCTAAGCCTGATTTCAGTAACTGAGGCCAACATTTTCACTTATAGTCAGTCTTGGAATCAAGACACCTACAAATAAATATAATACGATTTTTAGAAGTTTGACTCCTGAGATAAACAATGCTTAGAAGCACTCAGCACTTTAAGAATTGGGTCACTTTAAACTGTGCACCAAAAAGCTCATATTCAAAAAGGAGCAAAGTGAATGTTGCAGGACTTGACTTTTGGATAGGAAGTAACAATCTTAAACTGAAATTAAATACTCGATTTCTTTATACCTCAAGAAGCAGGGCATTCACAGTCCTACAGTGGAACTGACAACACCTAGACACCTCAGTGGTGGAATTCCTATGCTATCAACCCATGGAGCCTAAGTGGAAATTATGCCTCTCTCCTTTGTTTTTCTGGGCATAGATAAGCCCTGAGACAGTCACCCATGCGAAGAGACAATTATTTACTTACTTATTTTAATACAGCTAAGCCATTAGAGCCTTAACTTGTCCAAGTCCTGTCTGTACTGGAGGGATTTGACTGCACTGCCCCTGGACCAGGCATATTCTCCAGCCTGCTTCTCCAGCAGCAGGCAACTCAAAGCAGTCTCCCTAGCTGTATTTTTTTCTGTTAAACCACATGATCAGTCAGTATAACTCATCAAGTGCCAAAACTTACCATTTCATTCCATCTGCAAATGTACTCGAGAATCATTTTATATTTCCTTTCAGGTAACTGATAAAGTTATTGAGCAGTATTATGCCAAGAACAGATTCCTGTGAGTTCCCACTAGATTAAACCTTTGAAATTAATATTACCCAGCTCTAATCACTTTTCAAGATGTTTCTGTTAGCCCATTTTTAATCCATTTGGTAACCCTGGATTACACTGATTTTACACACTGTTATTTAATTTTTATTTTAACCACAGTGTCAACAAGACTAAGTAAATGTCATAAAGTAGTCTAAGTGTATTATTGTCAGCAGAGACACTCTGTCAACTTCATTTTTGATCCTGGAAAAAGCAGTATCAAGTTTATTTGACAAGTTCTGTTGTCCATAAAAACTTCCTGGCTGGCATTAGGCTTGATGTCATCTCTTCATTTTTTGCTGGAGGTTATCTAGTTTCAAGCTTCCAATGATTTTTCTTGACCTATGGTTACCTGGATCATCTTGTTTAACCTTTAAAAATTCTGGCACAACATTTGCTTTTTCCAGTTCACTGGAACTCCCCTTACTATGCCAAGATTTGTTAAAAAGCAACAATAATGGTTTAGGCAGTTCAACTCTATTAATACTCTCCTGTGCAAGTTTTCTAGTTTGACAGAGACTTAAGGAAGAAATATAATTATTGAATTTAACTTCTAACTTCAGTTTCAGAAGAGCTGAACCTCTACTAGAATGAACTGCCAGCATTTTCATAATGAAGTGTAAAGCACACATCAGTATCTTTGCCATGATGTTTCAAATAACATCAAGTGCTCCTGTGCCTTGCAGTCACAAAATACTTGAAATATTATAGGGACAGTTTGCTTTTTATACAGTTGTTCTGCCACATGTATTTCCTTTTGTCATTTCTCTCTCTCTCCCACTATTTGCCTAAATTTTATGGGAAATTCTGGAAGTTTTACAGGATAAGATTAAAGGATAGATACTTGAAAAAAAATTAAATTTTTGTATGGTCTTGTAAGCAACTTTTATGGTTGTGTTTGATACATTTTTTTATAAGCTTTGGTTTAATCTGATGTTAATAAATAATCAAAATAATCAATGTAATAACCTTGTTTTCAGCAAACTCCTTAAACTGTAAGGGTTTGAACTTAAACTGTATTTAAACTACCCCTCTAAATTTGGCATGCATTCTTTCTGAAGCTATTGATTAAACATCTTTCATCTGCTGTCGCATCTTATGGCATTTATACTAGCAGGTGGAAACGCAAGATGCTGTATTAACAGTTTCTGTTTTATTACCCTACTTTATCTGAAAATACAGATAAAAAATTCTTTTGAAAAAAACAACAACAGTATGAAAGAAGATTCAAACTAAATGTAAGAAGTTTTTAAAAAAGGTTAGTGGATTCATCATTGGTTATAGCTCCTATTTGCTGAGTGGAATGACTAGCAAACTATCAGGTATATCTGCTAAATCAATACCTAGGATCTAGATTTCAATATGCTCATATTTGAGTACTTCTCCAAATATTTAACCTCACTTCTACTCTCTTGTACAAGTGAAATACAACAGAACAGTGGCAATACAATGTTTTTGTGAATGACTTCAGTATGTGTGGATTAAGTAAGAAAAACATTTGGCCCTTTACATAAGAACATAAGAGCAGAACAACTTGCAATTAATATGAAAATTTGTAAGTGAAGTTCTCCTTAAAATGGCAAAAGTGATTGCTTGCTTGCGGGAGGGGAGACAGGTTACCTGGGAGAACTTTTTCCTGACTTCTGGCTAATACCAGCATTCTTGACTGACTTTGTAAAGCCTCCTTCTGAATCACTGCACAATGCTAATTCACCCACTGATCTATCAAGAGGAAAAAACAGGCTGGTTTTCTTTTTTCACATCAGGAGAAGTTACTGTATTAATACATCATTATGTAGAATCTCCTATAATATAAATATAACAACATAAAACAATTTCAGGATTCTCTAGGCTTCGATTATGTCTATCTGCACATTGCTTTAATGTTCAAAATCCCTTTCCAGTGTGATACCTGATAACTTATTTTTAAAAGTAAACTTTGTCTGGATGAAATTTTAGGTTAGTTCCTATCTTTCAGCTGATTGCATGCCAGAACTAGACTATTTTTTAATAAGCTACATTACTGGAGAGAAGGATACAATGGGACAAAACAGCTACTAACACAGGCTACAACTGGACTCTCAAAGAACTGTTTTAGAAGACCAAATCCTGAAAAAGTATTGTAAATATTCTTTTCAGTTTCAGTGGAGATTCCTTGCATAGGGATTTGGGTTCCTGGGATTGAAATAGTCTTGGAAGTAGAAGAAACAAATCAAAATAAGGTATTTAATGAATGCTAGTTATAATGACCAACAGAAGCAGGCTAAACCAGTATCTTCTGTGTGCTGGGATTTTGGTCCCCTGTCCAAGACATCTCGCAAGTCTGGAGTGCTTATTCTAAAACTGGCTTCAAGTCTTCTGAGAGGAAGACATGTATTTTTCAGAGATTTGTTTTGTTTTGTTTCAGCATATGAAAAACCAAGTATTTTTAGTCAGTTCTGCTTTTACCAACCCAGAACATAGGATCACTACCAAGTAAGCTGGGATCCTGGCTACAAATCCTTTGTGAATGTTTCTCACCTCCCCTACAATCTCTGCACTAACACAACATTTGCCATTAGTGAAGAGAACTTCTTGCAGTCAAAGAGTGGAATCAAGACTATGAAGAGAAAATTTTTTTTTTTTTTTTGAAGGAAAGATGAAGCTTTCCTTTTAAAAGGAAAAGCCTTGTAAAGACATTATTTTCTGATATTAAAACAGAGAAAAGGTGGAAGTGATACTGAGACAGAGCCACACTGACACTTGTGCAGCTCAGTTTACATACATAATTACCCTAATGAAATTCTAAAACATCAGATGCTTGCACCCAAATTTCTGTTTACAGCCAGTGTAAGACCAATTTAGACAATTCTTCTTTACTTAATAAGCACCTGACAGAATTATTTCAAGTAGCTAAGAAAAAAGATACAAAATCCATGTGCTTTGAGCCTGTGTTGCCAAAAATTACTTTGGCTGAGATTATATAACTCTGCAAAAACATTTATTAACATGATGTTATTTATTTTCTTGTTTTGCCTAACTGCAATGTTTACTTTGTACCTGCGTATGTTTGCACTTGTATTATGTTCAAGACCATGGTTTCAAAGAAACATGGGTTTGTGCAAGAAATATTTAGTCTGAGTTTACCAGTCTGAAACACTCAATGCAACATTCCTAAAGCAACACCATGCAAAAAGTCAATTTTCGCATTTCATCTATGACCTGAAGTTGTGAGGAAAGACAGGAAATTTACCTGATTCCTGGAGATAGCGATACACCAAGAAATTCACTTCGTCACTGGTTATGCTCATCTTAGCCCAACCTCACTATGATGAGGTTTACGAGAAGTGTGATCCACGCTCTGTTCAAAGGGAAAGAAAAGAACAGGTTTTGTTTTATCTTGATTTATTAAGAAATTCGTTATCAAAATAGAGGCGGGAATTGTTAAGGTATTTAAAGGTCTCATATAGTTACTGGAGCTGTTACATCACAGTGTGAGGCACCCACTAAATATTGTGAATCAAGTACTCCAGCTGTACTGTACCCTTTATTATAATTAAAGAGCAGTATTTAACATAGATGAGAGAGTCAAAGGGAGCATTTTAAATCTTGGAAGCCTTTGCAAATGTTAACTCTTTTACTTCTGTGGCTTTACTACATGTTCTTTGGACACTCCTCTTTACTGTGTGAACATTTTGTTGTCAGAACTGCTGGCAATTACGGTCATGTATAACACATCAAATCATCACCTTTCTGCAGCACCAAATTCAGAATCTAGTTTTCTGTCCAATAGTTTATCCACTGAAAAGACAGATTCTTTCCTTACAAAACCGTGTTATGCACAGAACTTAAATAAAGTTCACATAAAATAGAAACAAATCTAAATTTAAGATAAGATTACAAATTTTATTACTGGGGGGGGATGGGGCAGAGAGAGAAAAAAAAGAGAGAGAATGCTATATAACTTGTGCCAACAAGGAATACAAATATCCTAGCGTTATATAAATTTATATTCTTACAATGTCTCTGTTGATTAATGGTGAGCAAGAATTAAACTTCAATTATTCACTTAGGTAATCGTAACCTTTAGGATGACAGTTTTACATTACTATTTTGGGCATATACTCTGATAATAAAAACATTGGTTTTTAGAGGATAAATTTATTTTGAACATTTTCCGTTAAATCTTGATGATTTATTTCTGTTTGGGAATCTGACTTAAGTAGTTTGGTTTGAAAAGCTGTAAATACTCCTCAGACACAAACTTTGCAGCTCTGTCAGCCACACGATACCTACAACTAATCACGTAAAGATCTGGACGCAGAAGCACCCGCTACGCCCTCGTTGTGTATCACAAATGAAAGACCGTAGGCGTCTGCCGTTTGTTTCAATTTCCCGTACTTCTCTTCTTGGCAAGCAAAAAGGTCTTTGTTCATCGAAAACCTCTTCAGTAATTCCTGTTGCCTAAAGTAGCACCTGCTACTGCAGGCAATGCTGATCGACTACAAGTTTCCCCTGCTGATGATTTAAACCAGCAGGTCACTCATGACTGTAACAGATGTCTCTGCATATTTATGTAAATGGAGGTCTTTCGAATCCTGGTAAGCCTTTTATTCTCCTGGGTTGCTATATTTCATCAATGGCTTGCATGCTGGTTTTCCATAAGAAACCATAGCTTGCTAATTTGGGAGACATCTTCCTCAAGTATTCCAGTCTTCATTATTACAGTTTGCACTTCATGGAGAACAAGAAGAAACAAAATACTGAAAACCATGCAGTCTCAGTGGGGAAATCTCCCCCACCTTGGAGAAGATTATCACTTTCTGCTAAGATTCTGGATGAGGACAACATCAGCTGTATCCAACACCCAGTTCTGTCACACATGCCACGTATCGCTGTAGGAAGTCATTTGGTCTCTTTTCTCCTCAATCCCTCATCTGTAAAATGGGCTCAAATTTCTCTGCCACGGGATCAGGAGACTGGAAGCGCTGGTAGCTCTAGGGGCTTCAGTTACCAAGGTTGGCGACCGCAGGCAGTGGAAGCACCACTTGCAGTACGGCTTTATACGTACTTCTTCCAGATAAACAGACTTGGTTCTGAATAATTAATAAATCCCCGTGTCCCTCTTTGCATAATCATCACTGTACAATGAAGAACAAGACAGACATTCACAGCAACAGTTAAAGCCATTTTCATCCCTCTCTGAGTACTTAAAATACGTCTGTGTCACTGCTATGGCCGTGATAACAATAAATCAAGAAACTCTGAGAGCTGTCGGTTTAAAAAAAAAACCACCAAAAACACCCGACATAATACTTCTAAAAGCATTTTAAAAATAGCAGTTTCAGTATTTGGCGGTAGGAAAGTTGGTAAAGATGAAACCTCTTACAAAAACTCAGTTTCAGCAATGACGTACTTTGTGGTAAAATGAACTTTATTAAAAAAAAATAAAAATCAAGAAACTACAAATGCTGTTTCTGGATACATCCTGCTAATTTAAGACATTAACATGGTATTTCCCATATACAGAGGGTCGCTTTGGGGAAGGGAAGGGAAGGGAAGGGAAGGGAAGGGAAGGTGTTGTTTTTGTTTGCTTTTCTAAAGACGACTTTTCTTAAATGAATTAAAACCAGAGAAAATCAGTCTGACTGCAAAATAAATAGTTTGACAGCTCCAGAAAAACCTCCACAGCAGCTACCTTTGTATCAGAATCCCAAGCATACCGAGTAGCTGGATTTACAATGCATTTTCCCTGAAGTCAGTCAACAGGAATTACTTTGACATATGTGTCGGATCATATCTTTATACACATTGTTATCATGCCATAAATAACCAGATGATCTCCACTCATACATTTAAGGTTTCTTCCTTCCCACAAATGCCAGTGCAGCAATCAGATACACAACTGTAAAGCTTTTACCCGTCCAAAGCGATACAAAGATCTTGGCTTTGACCCAGAGAAATCTATTCATTAGAAACTTGGCTCAGCTATGAAAGACCATACTTGATTTCATTAACGCTCTTTTTTATTTCCTTCTTCTCTGCAGATAAACACCCCAAATAATAGAGGCTACAGACGACATGGTGGGGAGGAGAGGAACGTACATATCTTTTGTGTATCTCCAAGTCTGATTCATAAGGAACAAACAACTAGCCTCCCCCTCACTACAATTTTTTTTTTTAATGTAGAAATGCAAACTTCTGTAGAAAATAGCAGAAACCTTTAGTTACCATTGTGATAGATTTATTTCTGTTAATTGATGGTCTCCTTTTGTTACTGGAGATCAGTATTACCTAGATTAATAGTTTTTAAAAAATAAATCAATCATAGCTTATAAACAATACCAATGTGCCTTTGGAGACACTTCACTTTTAAACCAGCAATAACATCTTATTTCTTCACAATGTCAAGAGGATTTACAAAAATCATTCAAACATGTGTCTGAGCTTTCTTTACTTGCAATACTTTTTCCTGCACCTAATTACACAAACCAGAAAGTTCTATTTACTTCAGCCGCACCTTAAAAATTTGGGTTGTGATCCTGTAGATATTTGAGAATGTCCAAGCATGTGAGCAGAGCCCACTAAGACTTCCCAAAGTATTCATATGCCACTGGTAGAGGGGTTGTCAAGACCGTGCAAAATTACATTTAACACTTATTTTAAATAAACACTCAACTCTGAGTTCTGCCGGGACAGGTCTGCAGAGTGCTTCCCTCCCAGCCAGAGGTACAAAGCTGGGTGGTTAGCTCAGACACACTGCCCTTGTGCTTCTAGGGCTGCTTGGCTTTTGCTGAACTAAGTCGTTCAGCTGGCGTTGAGCTGGCTCCAGTGAAGTTAACGCTGCTGCACACTCCCCTGTGCTCTGGGCAACCAGGGCAGCTTATTTCCTGGAGTACACCACCGGACCCGATTTGGCTCTGTGCACCGACATACCACTGTTCTCAAATTAAACCTTCCTGGAGCACTGGGAATCCTGCCGTGCAAGTAGCTCTGGAGAAGGCAGCCTCGCATATAGCTATGGTTCAGCACAGTGCTCACCAGGTCAACCAAGAATAGCTTACTTATATCCCATCCCCTTACTCAAGGACTGCTCTTCCTTTGTCCAGCATATTTCAGCACTCTTGTCATAAAATAAGGGAGATCTGGCTGAAGAATCAAGGCAAAATGACTTTTTCAACTTTGAGATAGCATCTAAAGACACAGCTCCCCTGCATTTCTTCTAAATCATGCTCACGGGGTCCTCCAGGGCCGTGTCCTGCCCTCCAGGCTAACCCTGCAGCAGGGGACAGCTGAGGCTATTTCAGGAAATGAGTTTACATTTGCTACTTGAAGCAGCATTGCTATCCACAGGGACCGGGAGTTACCAGTCAATCTTCCCCTCAGGAAGGCGGAAACAGGTCAGAGATTTAGGGAAAACACCTAAACTAAAACCTAAACCTGAAACTTAAATAGGAAGCTGGGCACTTCCCATTTCTGCATCCAGCCCCGTTGACAGAAATTCATCAGATGGTTCGTCAGGCCCTCGTCTTACCCCCTGAAGAAATCTGCAAGCTCCAGTCTGCTTTACCTGAGTGCAGTAGTCAGCTTTTTGGGAGGATTTTCTGGGGATCGTTATTGTTAAATAAACACCTCCTCCTCAAAAAAAACCCAACCCTAAAACCAACTCAAACCACAAATTTTCATTTGTTTCCTGGAGGAGTTGCATTATTTACCTACTTATCTGACAAGGCTAGGCCAAAAAGTCTTTTCCCAACCAAAATTTCAACGACAACAGTATTGTCATTAAAATGATGGGAGGCAAAGAGAAATTGTGTATTTGCTTTGGGGAGGAGGGAAAAAAAAGCAAAAATGAGAGGTTTCATAAAAATGAAAACATTCCAGAAAGTTCAAATATTTAATGTTGTCGAATTGGTGCCTTGCTACGTGGGAACTGGAATTCACGTATTTGTGCTCCATCCAAGACGGCTCCACGCATCAAGCTTGGTCTCTCAGGGCCAACTACAGTCTCCCCATCTCAGAGAAGAGAATGCCAACACGAGAACTAAAACAGACCCTAGGAAGGCACTGTGACAGCAAAGCCAAATCAATGTGCTACTGCTTTGCACATGCTCTGTAGTTTAATGAAAAACAACATTTCCCAAAGCCAGGAGCCACTTCTCACAAAACAGGTCACTTAGCCAATCTCAGTATTTTCTGTTGAAAAATACTTTAATCAGAAACTTCCAATGAGCCCTATGCTTTTGTATTTCTAGGCTGAGTCTTACCATAGAGTCAGAACAGAGTCGGCAGCCAGCAGCTCTTCCCCAAAGGCTAACGAGCTCTGCTTGGCCCACACCACTGCATTCTTCAGTCTTGGCTTCTATCACAGCTGCCTCTTCTTGAGGAACTCCAGTATGCTTCTTTCTCAAAATGCCAAAACCAAACTTCTGGAGAGGAAAAGAGCACATTCGGTCCTCTCTCCCCTCGTAATCTCTCCAGCCATTTCATGAAGCTAAAGAGTAAAACACGTGTTCTTTACAAGCATCCTGACAAGGGAACGAGACCATTTCATTCCTGCTGATTACAAGGTACGGAGCATGCAGGATGGTTCTTTCCAAACCCCACCTATGCCAGTCACCCAAATAACAGCTAGCCCTGTTCAAAATGCAAGTTGTGCACGCATGACTTCCAGACTCCTCCTTTGCAAGGCTTGAACTTGACACCTTACTTTAAAAAAATTAAACCTAAAATACAAACAGTTGCTCCTTCTAGAGATCATGTAATTAAGAAGCCAGATCAAGATGTGTTCACAGTAAGACCAGCACCATATCTCCCTGGCCTTTCTTAATGAGGAGGCAAATAGTTAACTATCTCCCTTCTGTAAATGACCACCATAGGCCATCTGAACTATTTAATGACAGAAATGACACAATTCAAACCTCTCAGAGCTATTGTTCTTGTCTCTTTACAGATGCTCACAGATGTCTTTGCATCACTTACACTGTTAATATTTTTATGTTTTCTTCACAAGCACAATAATAATTTTTTTGTTTTGGGGGAATGAAAGCTGAGATTCTGCAGAGCAGGGTAACCTCCTTCGAGAATGGTTACTGTATGGTACAGTATGTGCTGTCACCGACATTTAGAGCAGCTTAATAAGGACAGGGGCCTCGAAGAGAAAAGGCAATAGGCTTGTCAGGAAACTTGCATTACCAAGAGCCAGTTAAGGCTGGCTCCTCTTCTGTTTTGTTTTAAAGTCTATTTATTTACACTGACCTTCTGCTGATTTTTAAAAGGCCACCCTAAACCAAAACAGACTCAGGTTGCTCCAGCTCACCCCCATTCTCACTGCTGCATATAAGCATATAAGGCCCCACTCTGATGAAACGAAGTATCAACCATATCTGTATCTGAGAACTCAATGAAAAATGGCACAGATATAAAAATGTTCTAGCTCAGATCCTGACATATTAAGGTATCTCATACAATTAATCACTGAACTCAACCACACCAGTGTTCAAAATCTGGTGCTAATTGAAGAAAGAGGAGGTAGAAGGAATGACAACTACGGACATTTGGCAGTGACCAATGAACCTGAAATTCTGTCTTGAAGAAGTCACTCTTGATGAATCAACCGCTGTGTGGGCAAATCTGACAAATATGGAGTTTTCATTTAAATAAAAGAAAAACTTTGGTCACGAAAAAGGTGCAACACCTATAAGATGTGCTTTTGAACAGATGAATTCCTCTTTTTTTAAAAGCATTACTGTGTCTACTGTATTTATCTTTTTAAAAAATCTGCAATAAATTATCAAAATGGTTTTCCTATCCTGGAAAATATGTTAACAAAATAATACATCACCCAGTAAAATACCAAAACTTCTAAAAAACCCCACCAAGAGTTGTAATACAAAAATACTAATTAAAATTGCTTGGCCAGTTTAACACTTCGGTGAATGTAACTGCAGAAAGTTTTATTTCAGCATGAATATCACTTTTCTTTAAATTATAAATTACATCTCAAACTGAAAAGCCATTTGGAACCAAATCCACATCTCTCTATTTAAAAAAGGGTAAAAAGAGATATTACAGCAATTTCTAAGTGCTATTCAAACAATTTTCAATTAATCCAATGATTTCCAGTGCAAAATAACTAATTGTCAACAAAAGACAAGCCTTTCCTTGCCAAATCCCCAGCAAACTCTACTTCCTCTATTAAAAGATGCAGAACTGTGTATCAGCTCTTTTATACTTTTAATCTCTTAGTTTGATCAGGTTATTTTTCAGTTCTCAGCTGGATTGCTTAATTACATAAGCCTCCAGCATTTCAGTTCTAAGAATTCAAGTGGATCTTTTCCACTTCCCTTTGCTACAGAGTGAAATAGGTTTTCCTGTATTGATCTTTCCTTTTTAGTGCAATTGTGTTATACATCTTTTATAGCTTCATTCCAAGAAGAGGCTGATTTTTTTTTTTTTTTTAATAAGCAAAAATAATGTTTACACTAATATACTGTATAGAAAGCTCCGGGAAGCCAAAAATAAGATTGATGGGAGAGTAAAGGTTGATGGCAGTTCTAGAGCTTGCAAATTAAAAGAAATTGTTTTAAAATAAAAAAGGAAGGAATTACAGAAGCTTAAGAAATCAAAACACATGATTTGATTTAGTTTGAGAATCAAGATACATCATCACTTGGAACAACTGAAGTCAATTGGGAATGCTGCCACTAAACAGAATGAGGATTTTCTTCCTTAAATGAGCACAAAACGGTAATTAGGGCAAACTGGGGGACAATAGCATGTGTCCACTCGTTTTAAATCAATTAGGCCAAAATACGTGATCATCTGACTGTGCAGTTACTTGTCCATGTGTGCGTGCATTTCCATGTACACAATGCAACAAGAAATGTGTTTTAAATCTTATAAATAGTGCCACACTACTTAAGTAGTCTCAAAAAAAACTTAAGGAAGATTACAACTTTAAAAAGATGGCACAACTGCTCTATTGATATTTGTTTTTCTTGAATTTTGGCAAGAGGAATAGTGTAGTAATAATTGCTCAAATTTAACTTTTCACTTAATTTACCTGGATTTTTACTAAAACCTCAACAAAACATTAGCATTTACATTTTCCACCCATCCTTCACATTCACAGAGTACTGAGGTGAAAGGACTATGATGGGATGAGTTCCTACCAGAACTGGTTGTACTCATTTCATTTTCTTTCCGCAATCGCAGATGTGAGTAAAATAACACAGCTGCACTTTTAGAATGAACATCCCTCCAAATATTTAGAATAAAGCACCGGGTTTTTTTCCAGCTGTTGACAACTTCTCTGACACCTTACAATAAAGATCCACTAAACCTTCAACGTGAAGTGTCTGAGCCCCAAGATGATCTGTAAGAATGGACGTAGACAGACATCCAGCTGTGATAAGACAGGCCAAGGTCCAGTAGATAAAATATTTGCCTTTGAGGTGGCACCATGGAGCTTCCAGAAATCTCCAATAAGGCCCCAAGCCACTCACTGCATGGGCAGTGGGGGTCAGCAGGCATGGTGCCCATTTTAATAGGGTAATGCCATAGCAAGGAACACAGGAACGATGGGCCCATAAGGGTAAGTTAGGGGCAGCCTGAAGGCCTTGCCCGAAGGATGAAGTACCTCAATAAGGCTTTTTGGATTATTTCTGATTTTTATCCTGCAAATTTGCTGTTGAAAATGGTACAGATCCAATGGCAGGGGCCAAAATCCCGATTTTTCCCAACACAGCTGAGCGCGTTAACTTGGCTGCAGAATTGGGTTGTGCCTTGCCTGCACGTCTTGTTTTGGGAGACCAAGATAAGGACAAAACATTAATGTGTGGCTTTTACTATGGTCCTTACACAGACTGCTTCCTACATCACCCTGAGGGTGAATTCTCATTTTAAAAACCACACCGCTATCACCTTCCGGGGTGTAATGGTATCTCCAGTACCCAGCACGTTATGGACAGGCACAGCAGATGTGTCACATACACACCGCAAGAGCAGGGAGGTGGCGTGCAGTAAGCCTAGAGGGGTTTGAGACCTTTTCACACCCAGAATCTTGTCTTTTGTTCCTATGTCCCAGAGCTGCGGGGCGCAGGATGCTGCCCTGGCAAGGCAAGGGGCAGCCCCACAGACGAGCAGCCACACCACGCCATGCAGGAGGGCCCGTTTGTCCACATACCTGTGGGCTTGGGTGTTGCTCCTTCTCTCCCACAAGGCCTAGATATTCAGTAAAACCTGTGTTTAAATTCCATGTACGTTTGAATTTCATGCTATTCTGGTATCTTTTAGGACACAGGTACAGTTACAGAAAGACTAAATGTGAAAGCCATTCTGGAACTGTCTCATGACAACCCCTATAACTTGCGCGACAAAACCAAGCCTTGGACTTAGCAAAGCTCTGGGCTAAAAACACACATTTTTTTTTAGCTGTGCAGGCTGTCCCCGCACGGCTGCAGAGCCCTGGAGGCAGCATACGGGAGAAGCACCAGCGTCGCTCATCGCACGTGTGACAAGGACAGGCACATCCCTGAGCCCTGACACGCTGGGGCCACGCGGCTGCCCAGCGAGCGAGAGCCACGCTAAGGATCTGCCATGGGGGAGCTGCAGCAGCCTGGCTGGGTCACATCTGGACGGCCTCAGGCAAAGGGAATGTGCAGCGACATCATTAAGGGGGTGGGGTTTTATTCATTTCTGCTAATAAGCTTAGCAGATGTTACTGGGAACGGTTTGATGTTATTTTTCCATCATTTATAACTTTATTTTTAATTTTTCCATCAGAGCAAGCAAAGGCAGTAGATCTGGTCACATATTTCAATCTTAACTTTTCCCTGTAGTATTGTTAAAAGTGTAGCTGAGGATCTTCTTTATTTTATTTTTATTTTTATTATTATTATTATTATTGTTATTGTACAAAGGGAAAAAGTACTTTTTCCCACTTGCCTATAATTCCAAAATAGCTGAAAGGATTATACTCTAAGTTGAACAGGAAAAAATACTTTTCAGACTCACAACATGGAAAATTTCATCCCCTAAAACAAGTATTCTGTAAATTTTAGAATATGTGTGAAAAAAAAAGAGTAATTATAATGGAAACTATTTCAAACCTTTTATTATGGCAGATTCTTTTATAAACTATCTATAAAGATATTAACTATGGCTATAAATACCTAATGTTTTCTCTTGAGTAATCATAAGAGAATGTCAATTTTAAATTCGTTTAAAGGACAAAGATTATATAGGATAGCGCAACAGAACAACAGAAAAATAAATACATACATTCAGGATACGTCACTGCTGTGTATTTTTACCTCCAACATTCAGCTCTTAGTGGAAATCTACTGGCATTTTTTTGTTTGTTTTGTTTTTTTTAACACAAGCTTCACTAGATTTACTCCTGGTTTATATTGGTTTGAGCTCTGGGAAAGGTTCACTAAATGCCTCCATTTTTATGGAAGGTATAATAGTACTTTCCTCATTGGAAGGTGGAGAGGGAAGGGAGAAGGATGGAGAGACATAATTTGCTTTCAAAGGATGCCTGCAGAAAATTCTAAGCAACCGTCAAGGTAAAAGCTTATTTCTAAGTTACTTTTCTGCATTCATATTGCTAAATATTTCATAGAGAAAACTTCCCATAAAAATCAATACAAAGAATTACGACTGAAAAATCTCCATCTTATGAAAACCACCTCAAGCAGCAACTTCAGATAGTATTTTCTTTATTTCTCTTAACTTTTCCTCTGTATGCTCTATATCCAGACTGCAAATAGTAAAAAAAAAAATTCATGCACAGCATATTGAACAGTATATAATCCAAGTTGTAAAACACTATCACATATATTATCTGCCTTTTTGTCTACCCTTCCTTTTGCATGCTGTAATTGGACATCATGGGTGAGGTAGTCTTTCTGTCCTTTTTGGTTTTCCTGGCTTTCTGTCTACTGGTAAGACCAGTGGAACAGTTTGTGCTTCTCCTCTTTAGCTGCAGGGTGTTTGCCCGTTTTTACAAAAACATCACTGGCCATGTACAGAGGTACCAAATGTACGAAGGTTTCTTCCCCCTCCCAATCTTCTACCAAATTTTGGTACATTTCAGTATGGTATTTTGCTGTTTCCTCCAGTCTAGGGATAGCAGCAGCACTTTGTAAGGTTTGTGTACTCAGCTAGTATTTTAAGAGTGACTTGCAAAGTCCTCACTAAGTTGTTTTTTTTTTTTCCATTTGTAGTTGGGTGAAGAATGTACAACACAGAAAGATCACATTTCTGGTGGCAGCATCATTAAGTCCTGCACAGCCCTAATACAAATAGCAGAGTCTACAGATTAAAAGGCAACCATTTTTAACCTACATTTAAGAAAGCTTAACACCCTAGAAACTAAGATGAACTCAAAAATCCTTGGGGAGTCAGAGACAGACATGACATAATCTAAGTTTTTCATTAAAAAAATTCAGCTGAATACTTCTCAGGAAGGATTTTAATATATTATGACATGGTCATTAGTTAGCTCAGATTAAATAAAATAGCACTCTCCTGCTTTAAAAAATCAAGATATTGACAACTGAAGCCTTAAATCCACACATACAGGGTTTGAGAAGCTTTTAAATGTTTTAATCCCTAGACAAGAATTTTTTCATCAGAGAATAAAAAGATTCTCAGTTATTGGCCTTCCCTCCAAGAAGGACTCTATGGAAGCTAGAGGTGATGAGAAGGGTTGAAGTAGATGCCAATCATATGTTTGCTATTACAAAAATACATAAGCCACTGAACATCAGTAAGATTTTGCTTGCCTAAAGGTTTGAGGGTCACAGGCTGGAAGGAGCCTTGGAAGGCTGAAGGGGCAGGTCCAACCACCTGCTCAAAACTGGGCCAGCTCTGAAGTCAGACCAGGCTGCTCATGGCTTGGACCAGTCAGGGCTTGAAATCCTCCAAGCACAGCCTCTCAGGGAGACCTGCTCCACTGCCTCACTCTCCATGGGAACACATAGGAAAAAAATTTATCCTTTCCCCAGCCTGAACCTGTTGCAACTTGTACTTCTTGTCTCTCACCTGCCCTGCACCACTGTGAGGAGCCTGGCTCTATCTCCTTGACGATCCCTTGTAGGTGCTGGGGAGCTGTTAGGTACCCCCAAAGCCATTCCTCCTCCAGGCTGTCCCAGCTTCCCCAGATGCTCCTCACAGGGTGAACTGCACCAGCCCCACTGCTGTGGGGGCCCTCCCTAAGCTCCCTCAAATTTGTCCCTGTCTTCCTGTGTCAGCTCCCAAAACCGGACGTGGTATCTAGATGTGGTCTGACTGCCGCACAGACAATCCCTTCCCTTGCTCAACTGGCTGTGCTCACGCTCATACAGCCCAGATTATTCGTTTCTTCTATTTCACACCAAGAAAAATTACACTACTGTTATAAAGATGCAAAACCTCCATACAGCTTTACAATGAACATCAGTATTGGAGTTAACTGAAAGGAAGTAATTTTTCCAAATTGGGATAGTCTCACTCATTGTTCTCTTCACTAATTTTATTTGGATAAAGAATTTTTATTTGGAAAAGACATGCAGGAAGGTAGATGGGGTATCACTCCATACTGTCATGCTTACTGGATCTTCTAAGGATACTGTAACCAAGTAAGTATTTTAGTCATCCAGCTCCTGGAACGTAATTCTCAAAGGCTAGTTAGCTATGAAATTCCCTCTACAGGGAATGGGGAAAGTTATGTGCCTGTTTCAAAGATTTATGTGTTTTCCTGTAGCTGTGGATTAGACACTTGTCTGAGACTGGGATTCATTGCTTCAAATTTCCCCTCCAAATCTAGGCTTCAATTTGTATCTTTTGCTGTAGAGAACTCACTTAGTATTTTATTTGGAAAAAAAAAAATAGGAGAAAGGTGGCAGTGGAAGTGGTACAAGAGATTTAAGAGACTGAAGATTAAAGCATTCACTTAGGAATTGGCAGGTTCAAACTTGCATTTTCCAGCTCCCAGGAGAGCACACTTCACACCTGATTACAGGTTGCTAAAACGAAAACTGTGGAGCAAAGAATGTGAGACTCACCAGCCAGAATGACGGGGGAGACAGAGATCTGTAACTCCTCTTAATGACTGCTTGCTTATGGCAGGGATCTGGCAGCTGAATCACGAACCACATACGTTTAAAGTTTTTCAGCATAAATGAAAAACGTACATAGTAAGTATGAGCATTCACGTATTGTTTACTCAAAGATGAATTTTCATTAATCTTTTCACTCTTCATTACTATTTTTTACATATGTTTTACATTTCTTTATTAAGAGAAGATAATTTTGGTCTTTTTTTATTTCTACAGAAACTCAAGAGTCTTTGTAGTATTATGCAAGGAACAGACCTATATTTAAATATGACACATTATAAGCTTATATTATCATTTAGAATTTGACTCCATTTCAACTATTTGGACTGTAAAGCTCCACAGTGAGTGTTTGCCTCAGGCAAATTTTTTTTCTGGAAGGCATAAGCAAAAATAGTTCAGTCATTTCAAAGTGAAGGTGGGGAAAATCCACTTTTGCTGATATTTATACAGCTGTTTCAAGGAGAATCTCTAGTGCTTCCACATTCTGGAGCAGGGACTTGACATTTGGCAGAGAGGTTGCTCTCATGGCAAAGTGCCTTTTCTGTCACTGAAAATCCACACAAATTTGACTAAAATAAAATATCCTGAAAATACTACTCGTACACGTTCTGCATAGGTTTGTTAGAGGCCTGTAATTGAATTATTGAAATATTTTCCTTGCATTAACTTTGCTTCCTACTCAGGCAACAGGAGCTCAGAGTCTTTTTACACAAGGCAAAGTAGACACATGCTGATGCAGAAGAAAGGGTGAGGGATAGGACAGGAACTAGGAAAGGCAAAGGGCATCATGGCTACAGGCTGATGGACCACTGAGTTGGTTTCAATTACACAAGCAGTTCTGCTCATCCATTCCCTCTAGAGAGCAGAGAATACTCTTACTTCCCAACAAGTATTTCAGAGGAAAAATAATTATAGACAAAATATAACATTAATTTTGAAATCCCATTGTTGTCCTTTTCATCAGTAGTTTATTCCTCCACATTTAGACCATGTGATCTTTAATGCTTTGTAGCTGTATTTATTTACAATCTTTTATTATTTTTATAAGTTAATGATTCCCGCCCCTCCCCAACCCCCCACCAAGCATTCATTTTTGAGACTTACTTAGTTTAGGGAATTATTGAAAAAAAAAAAGTATCATATTTTTTGACAGAAAGTAGATGATTCTTTTGTCCTCTCTCCTTTGTTTTTTTCCTCAGTTAAGAACAGGCTTAAATAGCATACCTGTTTGCTTATAAGGACCTGCATTTTACTTTGGGCAAATTTAATCTGAAAATTGTAGAAATTTTTAGCTCTTAATAAACTGCTAATATTTACCAACTCCTTTGAATATCAGAAATGCACACAAACATACACTGTTCAACGTATGCTCATTCTCAGGGATTAGAGTCAAAGACAGAAAAGCAACACAACTTTTTCTTGTCAATGCCACTTTTAAAATGGTGGGTTTTGTGGAGGTACATTTTAAGTCTTTTCAGCTGTCACGAAGCAGTATTTTGGTACAATAAACTAGACAAAAGGCGATAAAATAAAACCACTTAAAGTCACCACTTAAATTTTTATTCACTACCAACTTGTACAGAGCTGACCGGGAGCTTGAGAAAACAAGCTGTCTGCAAAGGAAACAAAGATTTACTCATAAGACTTTCACAATGATGCAAAAAATTATTCCTTTCTATCCTTTATTAATAGATGCCTTAAAATTTAACCTGATGTTTAAGAACGCTTGCAACCCCCCAGGTTCAAAAGACATTTACCTCCCCAGTCCTGCTTTAACCAGCTTCCAGCTCCTACTGATTCTGTCTGCCATTACAGCAGCAGAGGCCAGCGGAGAGCAGAACCGCATCCACCCTCCCAATGAACTTCCACAAACCACCTCATAATTAGTGCTGGGGGCGGCTGACATGCTCTGGGTGAAGGTTCAAGTGCTAGATCACCCCCAGATGACTGATCTCTCAACAGAGTTACATATTGTTGAGTATAACAATAAAGGAGAGGTAGAGGAAAGAGAAGCCTAGGGACAAGAAGTCAAAGAAATTTCTACCAGTGTGGAGGTAGAAATAAGTAAGAAATAAATCACTGACTGAAAAGTAATTCCAATTAATCAAACAGCCCTGTGAATGCACAGTGTTGTTATTTCATCACTAAATACATGGTCCAGTTTCTTATATTATTAAATTTCTAAAAAATTCTGCAAGACATGATCAAGATGCAATGGATATCTATTACTATTAAATGAAACACTTAAAACTGTTTTACTTAATGTGAGCTAACCAGCCTCTCAATACATCGACTCTTATAATCACTTTTCTAAATAAATACTCTGTTGCAACAGCATCATTTTTAAATTGAGGCAACTGGTTTATCTACAGTGAAATGCAAAACTTCTATTTAATTTTTTATAAGAATTTTTTTTGCTTATAAGGGCATTTTTAGTTCAATTTGTGCTCATGCAAAGTTCTAGCAACCAAGGTGCTAGAATGCCTGAGGTGAAGCTGAAGGGATAAAACCACTTACACTTGATGTCTATGATCACTAATCCATAGGACACAGAACTATATAAGACACAAATTACTAAAGAGACATAGCACCTCATCAAGTCACCTTGCAACAGACGACTGTCAAAATTAAAGCTGCAAAGGCTACTAACTGGTATGGCCTCTCCTGCCACCAGTTGCTGGAGCAGTCACCTTTTCTTCTGCAAAGGCAAACCCATTCCCTGAGCTTCTCTCTCAAAAAAGCCAGCTAAGCCAGAGAAGAGGCATTAGGAACATACACATGTGACAAGGTCTGAGCAGAGTTTGAACTGTGGGGCTTAAATTCAGGGGACTGGTGGCAAACTGTGTGATGAGAGAGCTGATGGGTAGGACTGCATACATCTATCTGGGGGCATGGAAGTAAACATTCAATGAAAGGGCAACAACGCACACACAGTGAGGAAGCAGGAGGCTGCCAAGTTGCGGGAAGGATCCTAGTGAGAGCCGCGATGGGCGAGAGTGCCAGCTGAAGTGAGGCTCCATTCCAAGAGCAAAGAAATTATTTCCTATTTAATTCCTGCTAAAATTTTAATTTCTCCCTCTAATGGCATTTAGGAAACATCATTTACTTTGATTACAGGTGAGGCTATAAAACAGAAAAGTTGCATAACCGCTTCTGCCTCAAGTCTATATTCCAAGGATTTCACAGCTCCTGAAACACCCACACCACATTCCCCTGCTGAAACCACTCAATGGTGCTCAAAAAACCTGGGAAAAAACCCAACATTAATTTTCCTCTCCCCTCAAGATTACACACGAAAAAAAGACTTGTATTCAGCAAGTGGAATAAATTGGTTTCACACTAGTGGAATTAGTGTTTGTAACTATATCTCTAATGTAAATTGACATTTTTGTCATTTCAAGAAATCATCCCTATTCTTTAGGTATGAGCAGGATACTCACTCATGCCACTTTCAGAAGTAACAGATTACACACAGAAGAGGAGGCCACGAGGATGATCCGAGGGCTGGAGCACCTCTCCAATGAGGACAGGCTGAGAGAGTTGGGGCTGTTCAGCCTGGAGAAGAGAAGGCTCCAGGGAGACCTTATAGCGGCCTTCCAGTACCTGAAGGGGCCTACAAGAAAGCTGGGGAAGGACTTTTCATAAGGGCAGGTAGTGAAAGAACAAGGGGAAATGGCTTTAAGCTGAAAGAGGGGAGGTTTAGATTAGACATTAGGAAGAAATTATTTCCTGTGAGGGTGGTCAGACACTGGAACAGGTTGCCCAGGGAAGCTGTGGATGTCCCCTCCCTGGAAGTGTTGAAGGCCAGGCTGGATGAGGCTTTGAGCAACCTGGTCTGGTGGAAGGTGTCCCTGCTCATGGCAGGGGGGTTGGAACTATTTTGAAGACTTTGTCTTCATTCAGATATAAGATCAAACCATTTGCATGAAGAAAGAACAGAGTCTCGCACGCTAAATACTCTTGCACCTCTGGAAAAACAGACAAAAAGTTTCTCATGGTCCCAAGCGTATAACCCCTATGTTCTTCTTACATGTCTGAAAGAAGTATATAATTTCCCATACATCAGCTTAAATTTTGGCTGAATCTGGAGTAAGATAACTGGCTGACTAACTGGGGTGGGGGTGGCGATGGTAGGGAACAGCTTACACACAACATTTGATACTGCAAGCTCTGAGGAGATGATGGCGTGGACCTGTTGAATCTCTGATCTCAATCCAAGTTCAGCCATAAGCGTAAGTGTGATGTAGTCAGCTTTCACTCAATTAACATGGCACATCAGATTTTCTTACCTGTACACCTGTAAATAAGAGGCAGAAGGAGCTATTAGAGGACTCACAAACTATTTAATAGAATAGCATCCAGGTCCTTCACACTAATACTTTCTCTTCAGGATAAAATATCAGATTTGAAGTCACAAAGGTATTGCGATAATCGGATGCTCATTGTTAAACAAACCAGATCAGGGAGGTGGTTTACAACTATTATCTTAATAGCACCTCTTAGGTTTCCTGACAGCATCTAAAATGGTGCCTGGACTGCCTGACGTGGCTGGAGAACCTCAATAGTTTTATCTAGCATATCCATTAACAATAAAAACTGGGAGACAGACTTGTCACAGGTTACAGTGTTCGGGTTAAGGACTTTGACAGAAGTCATTCAGGTATGATACCTCATTAAAATTGTGCTCAAAAGCTCCTAGTGTGTCACCTGTGACACAGAAATGCTTGTCAGAAAACCAGTCACTAATATTTCTATTTCTTCTTCTGCATGGCAAGGCTGCAACTGAGTTTCACCATTAATGGCTATTTCTGTTGGTTTAGGAAAAAAAAAAGTCTGGCCAATGTTACCTAGATTTAAACTGTATGTCCTGCACTCCTGTAGGTCAATTAAAAGAATTCAGTCTTGCTTTATAAACCATCTTCACACAAGATCGTAACATAAACCATTTGCAAGATGGCTGAATAAAGTTGATAGGCTTGTGGCAGAATGTAGTAACTTGAATGACAAATTTAATATAACTTAATTCAAAAACTTAAAAAATTTTAAAAGTTTAAAAACTTTAACAAAAATTATTTAGATGTGAATTAAGTTCTATTACTGCTTTCAATCTCTTTCAGAGATACCAAACCCGAAATCTTAATATATTATGAAGAATTTTAAAATTCCACCACCTACACTGAACCACTTCAGTTCATGCAGAGTCCTTCAGGGCATTCAGAAACCATGTGGTCCAACCTCTCCTTGCGGGTTTTGTTCCGTGAGATACCAGGCCATTCCCAAGGATGAAAAAGAGCCCGGTTATTTCCCAACAAGCTTGATATTGTTTTGCTATTTCCTGAATGAGCATATCAGTCCTTGGCCACCACACAAATCATTTAGTCAGGACAGGCTATTTTTATAGTTCCCAGATGGTCTTTATGTACTTTCATGCATGACATGAGCTTCGCAGGATACAACCACTCTGGTGACCTTGGTACATGTGAAACTGTTCTCTCCAAGCAAAGAAAGGCAGGAGCTGTCTCATGCACATGGGTACATCTATTCATAGTTATGTCATGCACTTTAGCTAGCACAGCATCATTTTATTTTCATAATGTACCTTGGCATTTGTCATTGGCAGGAGTTCAATTTGTGTCATAAAAAATACACTGTCTCCAGTTTCAGTTCATTCTAGTTATCGGCTGCTTCCAAAGGGACATGTGACAAGCCATCTGCATTTAGGAGCTGATTGGTACTTTTGACCCCAGGTCCATATTTTGACACTGAACACTCAGCAATATTACCCATTTCTGAAATTATATTGGAGACACTATTGATATTCAGTGCTGCAGAATAAACCCTTCCAATAGATTCCCTTGAGACTGTCTTCATATAGTCTTGGAATCAGTAAGAAAAAAAATCCAGATTCAAATATTTTGACCTCATCATTATTAAAACTACAGGATTGAAACATACCAACCAACTGCCTCTAGGAAACCCAACAGAAACCATGGCACAACTTACATTCCCTTCTAAGGATAACCAGTTATTCATATTAGATTGCTGCTTAACAAAATGGGTAGTTTACCACTTGTACAGCAATTCACATAAATGGGCACAAACAGTGTCAGTCCATGCAATAAACCAATAATTTTGATGAGGTCAAGATACTCACAACCTCTGAAGGTTCCTTCTACACTACTGAGACGCTAAAGCATAGCAAAGCGCAACTACAGTTTTGGAGAAGACAGAGAAGGTGGAGCCCGTTGCACAAAAGTAGAGATGACTGTTTATCTGACCAAGAATATTAGTTGAGGGGGAAGAATTTGAAAAGTGTCTCTGGTGCTTCCACTGCCCTTTTTGGCTCATTACTGTGTAGCTCCGGGCCATAACTGAAACCAAACCACACATGAACGAGGGGTATTGACACATGATGGAAAAGGCTTGCGGACCTGGACTTCTAACTTAGACAGCAAATAACAACTTCTCTATGGCAACTAATCCAGGTACTTGCTAGACTGGTTTTCATATTCTACTCCACTTCTGGGCACTACATCAAGATATAACAACTTAAAGAAAAGTTGTTGTTGATGATGAAGGGCATGTTGGTTTCAAATAAGTTTATATATAGAAGATGAGAAACATTTTACGGAGCTGCAAATATAATGAAAAAGTGACAGTAGGTGTAAAACCACAAGACACACAACAGAAAAGATCCAACGTGCCTTTTTACTCTCACTTGGAACAACATCATAATTTCAGTACAGTGTTATAGCAAAATTCACCAAGGAACCTTGTTTTCCATCCCCATTAGGGACTCAGGGGAAAACGCTGCTCTGGGTGTCTCTGAAGTTCAAATTACACCCTCCACTATTAAACTCCTTAGTCCATAATTTGGCAGACAATTGACATTTTCCTTCCTCATGTCCAAAACACTACAGTTTTAAACGCAAATCTGGTACTCAATACGGTCACACATTAATCTCTCTGACCCCAAAGCTAACGAAAATAAATGCCCCCGAACAAACTAAAAGAAGATGGATAGCTGAATTGTGCCCAGAGAGATGGCAATAGACTATTACTGGAACAGTAGACACATTTTTGTTTGGTTGGCTTAGCCATGGAAACCAGGGCTAAATGCAGAATGAAGTATGTGCCCCAGATATATATTCTAGGCATATCTTAACTTGCAGCCTGGAAGGAGACGTGGGTCTCATTCCAGAGCTTTGCTCTTCCTCCCGAGCTCTCACAAGCTTTGGACAGAAGTCTGCAGGGAAGGACCCCGGGGTGCAGCACCAGTGGGGCCCCCCCAGCCCCAGCTCACTAACCGTGGGAGTAAACTGTGCCAGAGCAGCACCCGCCCTGGGCTCCAGACAAGGTGCTGTGACAAGCTTCCAGCCCAGAGGGGCAGGGAATTAGCACCCCCAGGACCCTGGTCTCACCCCTCAGTTGGCAAGTCTGAGCACTGCATTAGATGCTAGCTTAATATGAACAGCAGCAACTGATAAAAACAAATGGATAAAAATCAGGGTGCCTGGCTCTGAAATCTAGCTCCACCAAAGATTTGTTTTGTGACCTTGATTTACACGTGAAAGTGTTTTGTCAGCTTCAACCAGCCAGAGGTAAGGTGGCTTTGGTAGGTGAAGGACGAAATGGAGGTATGAGCTGGCAGCAGCAAAGACTCCTGCCGTGGCCTCTCCACTGCAGCACCAGCCCTGCCACCGAAAATGTCTCTGCGCTACATGCACGCAGCGCAGAGCCAGCAATGCAGGTGGAACTCGTTCTTACAATGAAAAGTGAAAAATCGTGTGATATATTAAGACACCTATGCACACAATGAATTATTTTTCTTTATTTCACTAAAGAGGAAAATCCCTTTTTAGAAAGAATTTCACTAGTGTTTTACAATCTCTTGTTAGCTATCAGCTTAAATAACATAGTTTGACTACTGTTACAAGTGAATTGGATGGTAAATGGAGTTCATGGTAAATCCAGCGTTAAAAGTCTGTTTAGATTAGCTTAAAAATACGTGTTAAAAAGACACAGATATGTTTTCATATCCTACACAATCCCTCTTGCCTCAAAAGCCTGGAACTATCCCAAAACTTAGTAACAGTGACCTGTACCCATAGAGAAAACCAATATTTTCCAGAGATAAAACCCTTTGCTACAAAGTCTTATGTTTTGTCTTGTATAATCCCTAAGCCATTTTTTGTGCCAGAGAAAGAAAAAGGCCTGTAATACTGAAATTTACTACATTTATTTGGAACCATAACATGCTTATGAATAAAACCATAATTTGAACACTGAAATTAATAAAAGATATTTTAAGTTTGCTCCATATTTTCCTAATGAAGTATGGTTTATAATTCAAAATAAGGAGGGAAATAAAACAGTTTAGGCTGAAGACTGACTCCCAAAGATTACATTTCAGTCTCAATTCCAACTCCACAACCTTAGGAAATACAACTTAATCTTTTTTTACTCTCAGCCCACTGTAAAGTGCTTTATACTAGTTGACTTAGTGAACCAGTATAAAGTTCACTCATCCACCTCACCAGTGTTTTGTGGTAATTAGCTGGACAAAATTTACAGAAAAAAATGAAAAAACCCCTAAGATGATAATGCAGCCCTTTATCAAAAGATATAAACCATCACATGTCTTCTCTTTAAAAATTCCCTTCAAGATACATCATCATCACAATAATAAAAAAACCCCCACCCTGACTTTGAATTCAAGGTTAATTGAATTTCGTCACACTCCCAACCTTCCAGTTTCCTGTTAATTCAAATTATTAATTGGCAGATATCCAGAAGAAGCAGGGGAGGGGAAATCTAATCTGTGCATGTACTTAGACAACTAAAAATTCCCTTTACAATTGCTTATCTCCATATTCCCTCTGTTCATCTTCCAGAAAAGGAACAAAATAAAAGCAGAAGCACTTTCTTAGTGGAAGAGAATGAAGTGCTAAAAGTGTAGCTCATTTTTCAGCAGCTGGAGAGACACCCATTCTTGCCTTTTCTGCTGCCCTTGTTTTCATCACTGGTATTAGTAGTTATTTTTTAACCACTGCACAATATGGCAAGTGCCTCTGACAGGAGATGCAAAGGTAAAGCCTCTTTCCCAAAGAACTTGCAATTAAAGCTCTCAACTAAACCCACGGGAGTTATTAAAGGATGACTCTCAAGTGAAGCAGGAGCATGGCAGCGATCCTGCAGTACTTACAGAACCTCATCACTTGCAGGTCTAAGGGAAGCACAGTTTAGAACGAAGAGAAGGAGGGGTGCAGGGGCCTACATGTCAGCACACACAAAAAAAGCATTTCCACTTTCTCAGCTCGCTCTTTCTGACGTCACCTCCCACGATTATTTTAGACTTTTATTGTTTCTTTGTTATGCTTTTAGAATTTCCCTATTTCCCCTCAGGGTTTGGGGCATTCAGAAAGAAGGTTATCTTTATGCTACGGTGGCTGAAACTTTGCAGGTTTCTATTTCCAAGACACAGTTGACTAAACTTGGCAACATTTACAGTATCTGTTGAAATCAACACCTGACTTCCTCTATACCAAGGAACATTAATTAGATAACTGACATTAAAAAAAAAAAAGAAAGAAAGATGCTAATCACTGTCATCTGCCTTGTTTTGATATCAGTCACTTTTTACTGCTACCATTAAAAGACTGAATGGCTGAATCTGGAAATATTTGTAGCATTAAAAACACACAAAAACTCAAACTCAACTGTGTCAGGTTATGTAGGCTGTGGAAGGGTTGGAACTGAAAGTAGTACAAAGAATCACAGAATTATTTAGATTTGAAAAGACCTTTAAGATCATCAAGTCCAAACGTACAGTAATTGCACTCATATGCCCTGCAATTTATTCCGTACTGAAACCCCTATGAATTCGGCCTGAGGGTCAAAATCAGAGAGCCTGGGCTGTTCCAGCTGCCACCGGCGGGTGACCCCAGGAGGCTGCAGGCCACTTACAGAGTGAGGGAGCTCCACCACGGGGAGCTCAGCCATGGTGGGGCAGAATGAGTACAGCACCGTGGTCCCACTGGCGAGGTTTTGCACCTGCTGTATGACCTGCAAAGCCACTGGAACAAACAGCATCATGGACTCGGGATTTTATGTTGCTTTTCTTATTATTCCCCTAGTCAATGGGAATAAAACGGACTTTGGGAAACCAAAAGTCAACATGCAGATATTTTTTTCTTGCACATCACTGCTAATAAGATGTCTCAAAGTGAAATCAGCTCAGACCTCTAGGGACAATAACCCAATAGCCCTTTTTGCAGTGTTGTTGCCATAGATAGATTCAGACAGCTATATCTAACCAAAACTTACTCAACCATTTGACTGTTGCACAGGGAGGGCAAGTTACACCCAACTGTCTGTCACCAGGATAGACTCTGGCTAGTAGTAGTCAAAAATGCAGTGAACATTCACTTGTTACCATGTGCAACAGCACCAGTTCTCAATATTTGGTGAAGATACTCATATATGAAAAATATCTGAGCTACAAGCTATGCTGTTACTTTTCAGAATCTGCATACCAATTAGAAGGCACAATTAAGACTTTAACATAATCAAATACCCTTTACACCTGAAGAGAGTAACAGTTTATTTCAGTAGGTTCAATGCGCGATTGTAACATTTCAAAAGCTGTTGCACCATTAAGTAGAGCACACAAAACCAATTGCTCCCCCTTCCCCAGTCTTTATGTATTCGGAAATAATTCCCCTGTTCTGCTGGTTCCAAGAGGTAAATAATCTCAGTTGTTGTTTAAACTGACTTGGAAAAAACGATGCACCCTGTCACCCCTTCCCCAAGCCCTGGGGTGCTGCAAAATCCAGTTGTATCTGCACTGCATACAGTAAGTAACCACATCTTGTTTTTAAGTCCTGACCACATCCTTTTACCTCCATTTCAGCTTGGAGGGCCTAATTTAAGTAGTGGTTTACTAATGAGATGAGAAAGTATTAAAAATGCCTGCAAAACCAATCACAAATCAAGTCCCAGTGGCTATTTTGCCTTAGATGGGCTAATTTCCTTAGTTGTCAGATCAAAGGTATTACAGATGGCACAGATGCAAACAGCACAATTCAAACCTGACAATCAAAAGCCACTCATGAGCAAACTATGGAGGGGACATAACATCGACTGGTTTTATTCCAATACTGGACTGAAAAGCTTATTAATTATGTGAGATTACACACCATCCACAAGGAAATCACTGCTGTTTTCAACTGTAAAATTGAAATTACTATGGAAAAAAAGTCACTGTGCTTTTAAAGCAATGACCAAATAACTTCTTTTATATTGTCTATGATCCAGAAGGAAAGGAGGTAATTTTTAAGGTCAGAATGTTAATTTTTATGTGCTGTATCATTTAAAAACTCTACATGCTAAGCAAAACCTATTCTACATTGTTCAAAACAAAACTAAGAATGGATAAATTAATAGAACTATTCAGATGACAAGATATAGCATATAATAAATTGTTATTGGTTTTAGGGCTTTTTAGGCCCAGTCTTTAGGCTCAGATAATACAAAACACAGGAGTAGGAAAATGTGATCACAGATGCATGAATTTATCTGTTTTACCAGTTCAGTTCTAGTTTAAAGCACTTTACATGAGATTTGATAATGAAAGGTGACAGGACCAGATCAAATAGTGCAAGTGATTTGATTAGCTCCATGCTAACCATCATGGGCAGATTTAATTTGGAATGAAGCGATCACGTCTGACTGTGGTAAACAGCTCAGCATCTGCCTTCCAAGGTAACACCTTCATAGGCAAGACTGAGATCTGCTGTTTTCACAAAGTTTTTAGCTAAGTCCTCCATTTCAAGCTTCTGGTAATTTCTCAAGACAAAAAAACTACAATAAAGAGAATGATGCAAGTTTCTAGAGCACCAAGAAACCACTTGATTAATAAAATCTGCTGTGTAAACTCTCTCTAAATCTACTGAAAAGTATAATTAAAATAATGTAAACAAGTCCCAGGGCTGAGTTTAGTGGTCAACTAGAGCAACTGGGACAAAGATAAAGCAAAAACCATATGCCTAAAATATTCCATCAACGCACCAACTCCAGTAGTAATGCACATGCCATGATACCAGAAATTTCATTTCCTCCACCCCTGTAAAAACAAGGCCGCTCCTATTTTGCTCTCTCTTTCAAAGTGCCATGCAGTTCTTCCACTGCATAGCAACAAAGGTTTAAATCAATACAAATGCAATCTCATTTGTCTCCAATATAATTGTGTCAAAATTTTAGGAACACAGAACATAATATAATGATGCAGACCATTATCTAGCAATGAGTTCTTAATATTCGCTCTCCTATGAAATCCTAAACCAAAACTGACTTAAGAGTCAAGAAAAGAACATATGCAAAGAGTCTAGACTTCAAAAAACCTCCAACAAAGTTAAAATACTCTTTACTCACAGCGCTGTATGCAGGTTGAGAGCAGATACTGATTAAAGGATGGGTGACCACAGTACGAAGAGCGAGCTCTGAGAGACATGGCAGCAGGAAAGCTTCGGGGGATGACTTAAATAAGCATCCCAAGAGAAATGGAAATTCTATGTAAGGAGATTTTGTAAATTCTCAAAACACTGACATTGATAGAGAAAAATATAAAGGAAAGAAAGATGGTTAATTTATAGACAAAAAAAGGGCAAACAGTTGGCAAATTTGTATTTATACCTATCACAAAATTGGTAATAGGCAATAACAACAGGCTTAATCTACCTCAGATAGATACCAAGTTTTTTTTTGGCTGCACTAGCTAATCAAGCTTCTGTGGAGTGCAGAAACTTGGAGGATCCCAAGGCTCCAGCCTTCCAGCTGGGTTCTTTCCCCCCCTTCCACTCAACCTCCTTGATCGAACTGCTTCTACTGATCCCTTTCCCCATCCCTTCAGAGCAGAGTGTTCAGATCTACAGCACTCCAGACAGATTGCTTCCTTGACTTTTGCTGGTCTGACCTTGAGTTTTTTATTTAGAACTGGTATTTTTACTCTTTTTGTTTAATGATCTTTGCATAATTTTAGACATCTACTTACAGGGAGAATTTTCACTCCTTAAGCTTGCAAAGACTGTATATATTAACACACTTCCAAAAGATTATCTAATTAGGATGAATTCAAAATACTTGAGCTTATTCTTAAGCAGGTAATTTGCAAAGTTCTATCAGACAGAAATCGAATGCATACATAAAAAGGGAAAATGGCTTCTCTAGTTTGCTACTAAATAGAGACCTACCAACTTCAATTGTTTAAAACAAAATCATCCCACTATGATTAATAGTTCAACTTAAAGCTAGAGTTTTTAAAAAGAAGGAAACAAACAAAAAAATTGGCATGATATTGTATAATCTGGAAAGGACGGAAGCAATATTGTGGTAAAACATGGCTAGAAAGACCTCCTGGCATATCAGATACCAAGTTTAGCCTTAGTCATATTTTATCACAGCTGAACTTTTAGCTCAAAAAATAAAGAATCTGCAAAAAAATCATGAAACTGTCGGTGCAAAATGGGGTTATTGTGCTAAAACTTGAAGTAATGCATTTTTTAAAACATGGGATTAATTTACATTTGAGGTCACCAAACATTTTGAAGCAAATGATTAAGCCTCAAACGACCAAAGATATTTAGCATCTATATTAATGGAACAGAATCTCATAAGTAACAAGAAGATAAGTGTTTCGTTTAAGGCCAAATTACAATTTATTCAAAAAGGTGCACTACACCCTTCTTTTGTGCCAGTAAAAGGATTACTGTTTTTGCATGATGATGTTAAATTATTAATAAAGAGGAAACGACTCATTTCAATGTCAAAGTATATTCATGTCAAATATTTTCTAGAACAAAGTTCATATCTTGAAAGCTCAAAGGACAAATAAGCATTTTTGCTGCATTTCATTTATCTACAGACATACGAAGATATTCTAATATTAAGCAAGTCTTTAACATTAAACTTATTAATAATAAGGCAAGATGATTATAATGCTTAAAGTCTAGTTTCACTCATATGGGCCATATGATTCAATTCCTCTATGAAAGCCAGCAGCTATACTTGAATTGCTTGCCTTGGTTGCCCAAGGAAGTTGTGGATGCCCCCTCCCTGGAAGTGTTCAAGGCCAGGATGGATGAGGCTTTGAGCAGCCTGGTCTAGTGGAAGATGTCCCTGCTGATGGCAGGGGGGTTGGACCTAGATGATCTTTAAGGTCCCTTCCAATCCAAACCATTCTATGATTCTATGAATTACACCAAGATTTCTCCAAACTAATTTTGTTTTGCTATCAGTGTTGAGTAGAAGAGGCAGAAATTGAAGCAGCATCCTTAAGCTATAAAATGCCAGAAGAAGCACTTGACTGCTCAGGATGTATTTGCAGACCATTTTGAAGCAACTCCTTGCTATACCTTGATCTGGAGCAGTATTTCTGATCTAGCAGTCCAGAAATTGCCATTAACTAGTATAACAGGAATATTTCTTAAGACAGATTGCTGTTTTTCTAATCTTGTCAACTACCCTTAATGGCACATATTCTGAACACACATTTTTAGATAAACCAGCTAGAACACAAGTTTGCCTTAATGCCTTTTGCAATTGCAAAAGGAAGAATTGGTTGGTAAAGGTAGAAGTACATGAAGAAGCTATAAAATACTACTGTAAACAAATTTCAAGTTGATCTTTCACATATGACACATTTTTCATAACTGCCTATCTAGACAAGCTATAAAATGTGTGATATACTATAGAAGTATATAATTAAAAGGTCACAGACAATTAATATAATGTGTAAATAGTTCAGCATAAAAGTAAAAGTATTATTTCATTTACAGGCCAGTTCCAGTTCCATGTGGGAATAAAGTACATGATGTAGCCAACCGATTAAGGTGGTTCCCAACAGTAACCTAAAGGGAAGCTTTAATTGTTTGGTACTTGTTTGTTTGTTTTTTTCCTAGTACGTTCCATGAAGCCAACCTCAGGTTTTGCTTAGCACTTTATATTACAACAAAGAGAGAAAATGCCCAGCCTGAGTCTTGTACTTACTGAAATCAGTAAGAAAGGCGCCAGTGGCCTCAGACCAGCTCTTACGAATAAGCATGAGTATAGATCATTACAGTACAAACTCTTCAAAACAGGGTATCATTGCTTTTGTGTTCATGAAGAATTTTCTGAGTCAGAGTGGCACCTTTTCTGTGTTGTAGAGATTCAAAAATACACTCTTTAAATTAGTTTTACAATGGTGAATGTAATCTTTCTTTAAACATACAAACTGAAGAAAAAAAAAAAAGCTTTTTTTTTTTTCCCTATTTTCCATCAAGGAATGTAAAAATGATGAAGATGAATCATTATATCCAGAGAACTTGATTATGGGGAGAAATTATTTTACATTTTCTAGATCAGAGCTATACAATCATGCTATAGAAGAAGGCTCCTACGATTGATTATTCTGTTTATTGGGATTGGAAACAGGCTAGATAAACGAGAAATTAATTTGTGCATGCATCAGTTGAACTAAGCTTATTTAAAATGAATTTAAGCTGACGATAAACACAATTCATGTTACAGAGATTTGGGATGCTTGCTAATTCATACTGTAGCCCACAGAGTAAGCAATAAAAAAAGTTAACCATCTCAGATGCAACAAAAATTACAAACCCACTTTGTTTTATTACAATGGATACACTGTTTGAAAGAGCCTCTTACCTGTTCCCCATGTATTTTCTAAGTAGGTAACAGCCATATTAACCCAGTCCCAGAAGCCTGGGAAGCCATCTCACGTGTGAAGGTCTGAACGCAGCATGGACTATGCAAAGGGAACGGGCTGTGCCCATGTCAGTACAAAGGCGACGTGGAGACACAACACACAAATGGATGCACCAGTGTCGAACTGAGAGCGCCGAAGCTGTTCGCCTCTGCTCCTGACCTGGACCTTACTGTCTGCCACAGCTGAACCAGAGCAAGAGGCTGTTCCAGTCTCACATTGCCTGCTTGAAAGCTAGAGCATCCTGGTACGTGTTAACAGACTTCAGCAAGATCCGGCTGGAAACAGACTGTGCACTGGAAACAGTCAGGGACACCCCAGTGCGCTGCTCCTTCAGTTCAGGTGCAGGCTCTGTAATAGCTTAAATCACCACAGCTTTTTCTGTGGTGATCATTCACTCTCCAACTATTCCATTACAACAATTTTACATTACAATCACATTAATGAAAGAAAAGCTGGGGCCAAGGCACTCTACTACAAAGCCAAGTGTGAACCTGTGACCTCAGTGTATAAGTAAAAACGTAGTATCACAGTGATGACATACTTGTAATTCCATTTTGATTAATTACACCTGAAATCTCACTAGTTCACACCGAAGAATTACATCTTAGCTCTCACTACTACAGAGAAGTAAACTTCTGAGAATAAATGATAATTACATTTCTTTTCACTTACAGCATTCAGAGTCAAGATTACACAGTAAAATATCATGTGGAAATGCTCACAGGCTGCCTGAGTGGAAATTCTTCTGAAATTAACAGATGTTAATCTGTGTATTGGGCACAAATCTTTAGCATGTACTATCTCTTTAATAGTATGATTATCCATAAATTATGTTCATGCTCCAGTAAATCAAAGCAGTTCAGGTAGGAACAGCTCATACAAATACATAAAGAGCAATACATATCATATACATTTCCAAGGCTTAATTTATACAGAAACAACCTATTGAAAGAACAATTGTATTACATGTTGTGTTTCTGCAGACTTCATTCACACCTCATGGAGGCATGCACCTTTCACTTAATCTGGTACTCCAGGTAAGCTAAATATAAACTTTATATAGATAGAAACGATCACAACAAAAATTTGTCTTTCTCCACTCTGCATATCTATTATTAGCACTTTCAAGTGACTGGCACACTGAATCCTAATGTGCTCTACTAATCAAAGGACAGAGAACTCAGGATTGTCACAGCCCAGTCCTAAAAGGTCTGAGTTATGCCTTAAATAATCAACAGCTTAGTCTAAAAATCAAAGGAAAATGCATTTTACCATCATATTTTGGAATGCTAGCATCCTCAAGCCTCTCTTCACTATCACTGAAAACCTTCCTTTGAACCTTAGCTGTGTTAAAGAAAAAAGATTTTAAGAAAGAAAAAAGAAAGAGAGAGCAATAATCTTGTTCCACTATCAGTAGTTTAAAAAGCTACGGTATAAAAGGAAGGCCCAAAGTAAGTATCTCAGAAGCTGGCTGTGACTGGAATAGTAGTTTCCTCATCTCTCCAGCACAATGTAAAGGCATAAAAATTTTTACCTGACAGACAAGTTCATGTTCTAGCTAGATATACTTTCTTCTGACTTGGCTAATAGGTCAAAAAATACTGATTAAGTAATATTTCATAAATAAAACTGGAGTTCAGTTAACTATGATTCAGCAAGTAGCAAGAGAAGTATCAGGGAATGTATAAATAAAACTCTGCTTCAGCCTTGAAACAGCTGCAAATTTAAAGAATGTTTATTTTTATGTCATTTTAAAATATGTCTATTTTTAAAAATACTATGACAACAGTTCACTATTTTTCAGTGAACAAACACAATGCCATGTGACTTTTAAGAATAACCACACTCTATGAATAATGAATGCTGAGTAGTCAAAGTGAATAGGTCATGTGTAGGCCCATGTGTAGGTGCCATAATATTTGTTGACAATACTTGAAAAACAATTTTAGAAATCCAAATCAATACACAATTAATTAACTACAACAGAGAACTATATTATAAAGGATATTTTTTAAAAGTAATTTTGATTTTTCTAGTTTATAAATCTAACTGACCAACAAAATGATTTGGTGGGATCTGGTGCCAACAGTACCTGTTGTTACCATACAGAAAGCTTCTCTCTCTGCCTGTGTAATAACATTGATAAATTTCTAAATAAATTAAAACAAATCATTAAAAAGCACTAATTGTAAAAAAAAAAAAAACCAAAGTTATTAAGGAATA
This sequence comes from Antrostomus carolinensis, assembly GCF_000700745.2. Taxonomy (NCBI): domain Eukaryota; kingdom Metazoa; phylum Chordata; class Aves; order Caprimulgiformes; family Caprimulgidae; genus Antrostomus; species Antrostomus carolinensis. The sequence continues at coordinate 93,580 of NW_010339051.1, forward strand.
AGTACACACAGTTATTTTATAATATTTTTCAAACTCATGCACTTGCAAGCCAACTCTTTGATCATAGTTTCTTTTACTCTCCCTGTATAAAATGCAATGTTCTTCTTATTTAAAAAGAAAACACATATTTAATCAAAATCAACCATCTTAATGCTGACCTATATATAATGAAACATTCTTCCCAATCACACTAAATGAATGCTCCTGAAATGTTTCTGAAAAAATACTGTTCTGGAAATATTTTTCAAAAATAATATCGAACACTTTCTTAGGTTTATCTGTGCCTGTGCACTTCTACCAAAAATAGTCACAACTTGCACCATCACATTTCATTTGTGACATTCAGACTACACCCATTCCAAGCTCCTTGAACAACAGAAACCTGTTCAGCATATCTGCTGATGTTTGAAATACCTTCCACTTACATTCTACCCATTTCGTTCTTAAATTCAAAGGAACTAATTCGTACAATAAGCATCAGCCTAGTAAAGGGTAATCTGTTTCTTCCTAGGTATCATGTGCATACTCATACTGTTTCTACTGTTACTCCCCAAATTATTCATGGTCTCACACCTAATTTTGCCTCATCTCTCTGCTTCTCTCTCTTCTAGTCAAGATACTATAATTCTCTATGCATTCATACAACATATCACACATGATCTTGATATAGTCACCCCCATCATATCAATAATAAACAACGGTAACAGTAAGAATGCATGGGAAAAAATTAACAGGCCCATATTTTGTTAGAACATATTTTTATTAGTCTTCACAGTGATTTTGGCCATGGTTTTCAAAAGCCACTACTAACTTGGGGAAATAATTTTGGTGCCTACCTAGCAGAAAATACTAGAGTGGTCTGACACTCATCATGAAACAATTGTTGCTCTAGCTTGGGCAACTAAACTAGGAAAACACAGGATTGAAGAAACTTCTGTGGTCCATTCCCAGGCACAAGGGAAGAGCCACTAATAATTATTACTACCTCTGTAAAATCCTAATGCTTTCCTCTGCTTTTGGGTCTCCTCATACAGGTTCAGATAAGCATCATTACAGAACCACCTGAGCAGATTTGTACTGCTGCTCCTAATAACTCTCCTAAAATCCAACAAGGCATTTCTACAAGATTTGACACCAGGAAGCTACATGAAATCCTACTGGAGCTTCTTGCTCTGAAACATGACATTTTCTATCTTTATTGGCTGTGTCTTCACCCTAGACTGGTTAGAGACATTCTCCTGTGGAGATTAAAGTTCCAGTGTTACTACGAGACGGAAAAGTGCTAAAGCATACACCCTCACTCCCAGTTACAAAATCTTTGGCTAGCACAAGACTAGCTGCACATGTCAGAAGGAAAATGTGAAAGGGATCCTGGAAATCTGTCTGATCTTCAGAGGGACAGAAAATAAAAAGACTGATGATCGATTATTCGCTATGTGTCTGGTGAAAAGTTGAGAGATTCTAGCCTTTGGAACAGCAACTCACATCCACACTGAGAAGGAGCCATATTTAGGGAATAAGCTTCATCTCAGAGACATGTGGTTACTCTCTTTGGATAAGGGCAACCTAGGGCAGGTAAAAAGCTTCTCAAGTAAACTGGGAGGTGTTACAGAAGCAGATGAATGCAAACTCAACCTTACATACGGACACCCGAGTAGAGGGAAGAATCAGAGGCCAAGGAAACAGGCAAGAGGGGCTGTAAACTCTTACTTAGAAGATGTTTTGTGAACTCCACCATTAAAACATTCAAATCAGTATTTCTAACTTTTCAGGAAAAGAGACAGAGAAAAAGAAATAGAAATGGTACTCTACATTATTGGCACCATTTTCTCTCAGAATCACTACTAAGCCATGGGGGACAAGATCTTGAGTTCATATAGATAATATACTAGCAGATCGTAGAAGGATATACTGTTGGTAATACGAGATACAGCAAGACATCAAACCATATCACAGAACTGGGTGATCTGCTCTTTAAATATCTATTTGTAAAATATGAAAACAACTATGAAGGAGATCCATCTGAGAGATGTAAGATAGAAACACCATGCAGTCAGTAGAAACACAACGGGTGCTCCTATATTTTTCTTTTTCTAGTACCAAAAGAATAATTACACTCTGGACCTGCACATCCAGTATGTAAAGTTTAGTTAATCACAAGCATGTAAGTTCATTGGCCCAGTAAACTAGAGGAAAATCCTGCATTTATGAGGAATTACAGAGATGAAAATGTGGAAGGACTCTCCCTGCCCCACTGCCACCAGGGACCAAAGGGCCCTATTAAATAGTCCAAAAAGGCAACCTGTATCAAAAAAATCATACTCTAATTCTGGATTAATGATGTAATTAGATTGAAATATACATTACACATTAAAAAAGACAAAACAAAACAAAAAACCCAAGAAAAACCCCAACAAACTGAGCTAGAAATTAATTTAAATAGGAAATTTTGGGCTAAAGAAAACAGACAAGAAAGCAGAGGGCCTCTAACTTCTGATTAACATTTTAAAAGAATACAAACATGCCATGCAAAAAATCCCCCAAAACCAACATATATTTTCATCTCTCCAAGTAGGAAAAAAGCATTTTTACAGATAAGGAGGCCATTAGTAACCAAAATTAATGCTAAAAGACAACTGTAAATTAGCACACCCAGATAATTTGTGCCTTAGTGTCCCAAAAGTGTTTGCGAGAGTATAATTTCAATGATGCTAATTTTCAATACATTTTGGAACACCAGAGAGATTCAGTAAGACTGCTAGCATTTTCTGCTAATATCTGAAGATGGTAAGTGGCATGATCTCAGTAATTGTAGAGCTCTAAGTCATTATTAATCTCAGGTAAAATATCCTGCAAACTGGTAAAGGATAAATTCACTGGGAAATGACATAATAAAACTGATGCTAGTCAACACCATTTTATAGAAACTTGGTCAGTAAAACAGAAAGTTTGACTTAATCATCTGATAGAGTTATGAACAGTGGTCAACAGAAGTTAGTCGATAGATGAAACACGCAGACTTCTGAATAGCATCTAGCTTACAGTGACACAACATTCAGAATAAGAAATTATTATCAATATCATGAAATGTGATTAAGATATAGATATAAAATAGTAGCTGTTAACAGAAGATAATAATTGAAGAAGTGTTCTAGATTACTCCAATAAAATCTTCCAGTACTAGCTCAACATTATCTATGAGTATCATCAATGGTACAAAAGCAAATATTCTTCATAGCAGTTACGGCACAAAAAATGTCAGACTGGTTAATAAAGGTAGCAGAGTGGTTATTCAGAGTAGTGTAGATTACACTGTAGTGTAGATTGCACTGTATTACAGCCAAGTGGACTTATGTAGCAAGCAAGCAAGAAAGAGTGCGGGTAATACCCAGAAAACGGTGCATAGAAACCAAGGACTTGAAAAATAAATACAATCTTCATGGCACAGAGACAATTCAATACTAATGCCACTGAAACCTTGTGACAAAAAGGAGTAATAAAACCCTCACACATGTAAGTGCACTCAAATAGAGATACTACTGTTGTTCACAGCAACAGGGATACTGGAATAGTGAATATAGCTGTATAGCTCTTGTATTTTTCCCAAGATGGTAAAGATCTTTGTTTATCTTGATGTTTTCTCCATAATTCACCAAAAAGAGGGGAGAATCCCATGCCTCCTTCAGATGTTAACCAGAATGTCCCACATGCTGTTATTAGCACAGTAAGGGATTTAGAAGGTCATTGCGTGAAAAGAGCACAGCAGCAATTTGAAAAGGCTGCAGAGTACCAATGAATGTTACATGAACACAGAAACAGTCTCTACAGACCATTCCAGGAGGGTTAAGAAAGCTCAAGCCTAATATTAGTGACCGGGTAGTACTGACAGTGGTAAGACAGACTGATGTGTTTTGGGGTTATCTCCTACCATAGCAATTACTGAACACTGAAGCCACTTAAAGAATTGTACAGGACTTTTTTGCTTTGCTACATCGTGTCTCTTCAATCTAGCTTTAAAAACATCCCTGAGTAAATGCAGACTTTTTGCCAAATGTCTATTTGAGATAGCTGGACTGCTGTAGCCTTAAATGACAGCACTGGTAGAAGTACATCATCATGTATATGCACAGGAATTAACGGCATGCATGGCTTCACCAGGAAAAAATCTGAAAGGCGGTTGGATAGGAAACCACATTCCTGAGGTGAGCTCCTTTTTGGGGATTCCTTTTGGCTTACCTGGTCGTGAGACCCTTGAGCTGCTGAATGCTCCTCCTCGTAGGCTGCTGTCAAGAGTCTGGGGGTTTGAGTTACCATGGAGATCACCACATCTGACAGCTGAGAGGGCTGCAATGAGAGACAGAGGTACCCGTCAAACCACTCTCCATCACCTCATCAAAACAAGAGCGTTTGACTCCTTTTGCTTTTGGCATTTGCTAAGGTACTACCTCCCAAGTTTGGAGCTTTGGCAGAACCATAAGGGGAAAAAACCCAACACCCACCACAGAAGGAATGATAGAGGCAAGGGCAGGTCCCAGCGACCCACAGCATTCGAGTCCTTTGCAAAGCCGTGCGCTTCTTCAAGAACTTGGAAGAATCCAGATATACCCTGAGCTTGACTTAACAATTTTCAGCCTCTTTGTCCAAGTCTAACATCAACAAACAATTCATCCAGAACCACTGCTGAGCATGGGACTGAAATGCCAGCACACTGCCCCAGAACAGGGTGGGGGGGCCACAAAAGTAGCCCCTGAGAAAGCTTCCAGTGGGAACTGATTGAGCATCACTTCTGTGCAAAAAGAAGTAGGCCAAAGAAATTACCTTCCTCTATGTTTTTGGGGGAAAGTCTAAAGCAAAGCATTTATGAAAATCAAACATGAAAGATAACCTGGCATTCTTCTGCAACAATAAACTTATTTTCAGACTTTTCTATGCCTGTCGTTGAGTATGATGAGTAAAGCCTTATTTCACATTTCCTCTGCTATTTGATTGCCATCTATCTTGACTAGCTTCCTAGGCCGGCATTTCAAGCCTGAACTCTTACACTCAGTTTTTGCCTATATAATCTAATAATTAAATGCTGTAAAGTGAAATGAGATATTCATTGGAGACTTTTAAAATTAATTACACTCTTCCACACAAATGTCTAACAGCTTTTAAAACTATACATTAAGGATCATTTTATGATATAATCAATTTAATAAATAAGATATTTAAACTCATCATCAGGAGAAGCTTTCATAAATCCAACTCTAATTCTCAGTCTGCAATACTACAACATGTTCTCATTTATATCACTGTGAGACAAGTACAGCATCTAACCAAGTGCAACTACTCACCTGAGAAAAGAGTTATACCTATCCTAATCAGAGGTGAATGACTACACAAGGGACAAGAAATGACTATTTAAGCATCACAAAGTATTAACAATACATCAGTTAGAAGTTCATCATTTTTCTGAGTTTGTCTATGGAATGCATATAAACCCCATTTACCTGGCTACCTATATAATTCCGTGTCTAATTCTCAGAGGGCATTCCGAGACAACTGTTGTCATCTCTCCATCTTATTTTTGAATTGTCTCTGATCTCATTCTTCTGTGGAGCACATGATGTGTATGCAAAATATAATATACTCAAGAAGCACAACTATGTGTAAATATAAAATCTGAAAATCCAAGTAACAATTAAAGGATTTTCCTGTTACAACTTCTCCACATCTTATGGAAAAATTTTTAAGAGTATCATTATATTAAAATTCTCTCTAGTCAATACTCTTGCATTATGCCATGCAACAGTAACTAACACATACTGAGGCTGCTCTGATGACAAATACCAGGAAAACAAATGGCTCATCAGTGCTGAAAGCTTCTGTAAGATTCATGGAGTTTAAAGGACACTGTAAAATACCAGATACTCCTACCATAGCACTGTAGATGGAAGTATTGTTATTGAAGAAACTGTATTAATGCTTTCTGTTGTAATTATAAATTGGTTGGGCCATGTTTTCATTTGTTCTGTTTACAAATCTTACCTACTGGATCACTGGTAGTTTTTATCAGTGACAGGATCACTAAAAGGCCATTCATCCTCCCAGGCTGACACAGAGCAGGCAGAAGGCACCATTAGAGGCAGCACTGGTAACACCAGCTGGAAGAGCTAATTGAGTCCTATGATAAGACTGGCTTTGGTTACCAACTTTTTTGTTTTGCCACACAACTTTTTGATAAAAGCCTTCGTACTGGCTCTGTACTGAAAAAATTTTTTGTGTGAAGGCAAGTAAATAAATTATTTTCAAGAATGAAACAAGGGGAAAGAGACAAATTAGAGATTAAAAGATGTGATTTCTTTATTATTATTTTATTACCCATAAGTGTCAGTGCCACTTAAAAGTTACATAGATTACCCTTACGATTGGGTGAGAGCTGCCACTGATTGTAAATCTGGTACATATGGTTTGACTTTGGATGTTGCTTGCACTGCTTTTGAAAACACAAAATTCAGTCAAACAATGCAAATAGGTCGATCGATCTCCATGTCTCTCAGATGCTCCATTGGACACAACCTCCGAGAAGCAAAACAATGGAAAACACTGACATCCAACTTGCACACAGGCAGTAGACACAAAAATCCCTGCTTACCTCAGAAGTGCAAATTTAAGTGAAGAATACTAATGTCGCCTTTCACCCCTGTCCCCACGGTACCGGTCAGAGAGCAGCTGCCTGCTGGGACACGGCAGAGTACGAGCTCGGTGTCAGTGTTGTGCCGCACAGTACCACTTATATCGAGAATTGCTTAAAGGATGCCTGCACTTGGTGCCACAGATGAAATATTACGTTTATCCACTGCTTCGTATGTAGATTTCCTTTTGCAGGCACCTGCACGACTTTAGGAAACTGAAACTGGGGCCAGATTTATAGGATGCACCTGAAATTATCAGCTGTGCAGGTGGCTAGGGTTAAGAACATCTAAACAGTATAATAGATTCAATCTTGATTTAAACTCAGAGTAATTAGTCACATTATTTAGGAAGTAAAATCCTACTAAATTCCTCTAAATAGATTTAGATACCTAAATGTATTTTTCCAGTCTGATTTATGTTTAAAGACTATTTTGGCATAGTTTCAACTAAATAATTTTATTTCTTTTTACTAAGCAACCTAGAAGAGGAGAAACCAAACCTGTCACATGACTGTTCTGTTTCGTCACATTTCTCTTAGCACTGTTCCATAATAAAAAACGTTAACTGGGTGACTAATTATTATCCCACTCCTTTCTAGCTTTTAAAGGCACAGGAGAGTTTAAATGATAAATAGGCCATCTTCAATAGACACTGACCAACAAAAGCATTTTTGAGAGATTTTACTGTATCTCTGGAAAAGATGTGCAGGACACCTAGTACACAACATGAATATTTTGCTTTCTTTCAAACTGATAAACAGCTTTAATATTTTCAAACAACCCCTAGAGGATTATACTTATAGTAAACCAGGACTATATGGAAGATTCCAACAGGACATCAATAACCATGCCACTCTTCTGCAAAAAAATAACCTGAAATGTATTTTCTAAAGCAATTCCTAAAAAGTGGACGAATCACCAAAGAGAACATTCTAACATTTGCAAATCTTCTGCTGATGTGCTGGGTTTGCAGTTTCTTTATGGATTAACATTATATATAAATATAATCACAGTGGTACAACCACAGCTGTGGCTGCCCCCCTGGGGCACGACCAGCAATTAGCCAGTACAAGGATGATGGGTAACACTGCACTCACGTGGAGCCAAACCCAGGAACACCATTTTCAACACAACACAATGTGCTGGGTTTCTCTGTCGTCTTTCCACAGAGTATCTAGGCAGTGGAACTGCAATCTTGGCTCAGAAAAACCCTCACACAATGCCTGCATATAATGTATTTGCCCTAAGGTCATAAATACTATTTAATGGCTTGCTATGATAAAAAAATTTCCTTTCTAGACACTTATGTATCTATCTTTCTCCCACAGCCACTTCCTCTAAAGGAAGTCAGGAGAGGGGGGTTTTAAATTATTTTTATTTTAAATCTACTATAGATGAATGCTCAGATTTGATGAAGGAAGCAAAGTAATGATTCAGCTGGAAATCAGAGATTCAACTTTAATATAAGTTTACAGTACTAGTGCAAAAAGTTTTCCCATAGTAAAATCTGAGCCAAAACAACAAAATAATCTGAGATATAACCCCTGTCTTCCCAGAAAAACTTAAAATACTTAAACTTGAGAGCCTCTCTCAAGAATACAGCACTCTTTCAGGTGCAGCTCACAGAGGCTGGGCTGCCACTTTGAAGCAAGTGTCTTGAAGGACCACAAAACTCCCAAGTGGAAACTCTTTTCATGTTTCATCTTAACTAACTTAACTCTCTCAAAGCTAGTGGACATCATGAAACTGAGAATTTCAGAAACATGCCCTTGTTACTTTGGCTGTATTCTGCCATCCCTTTTATAGAGGCTCCCCTAGAGATAAATCAACTCTTAGCAACCCAAACAGTAACTCAATACAACCAGTCTCAGAAGACACAGTTACAGCATCGACTACCACAGTCAACGCTTTGCCTGCACAGATGCTTCAACAGCTTTAGCTTTTTTCGGCTTCAGCTGTGTATTTCAATGTAGTAGATATTTTCTCTATAATAGCTTGGAGATAGAAGATACATGAGCTATCTACCACTATTTGATAGGCCAGGACTTTCAGTAATAATAGTGAATTTATGGAAAGCTTAGCTGTTGGTAACCAAGGCGGGTACCAATGCTGAAAATGCTTAGCGCTGTCAGAGGATTCTTTACAGCACACAGATCCATGGGTGCTGTGGCCTACAACACAGCAATTCTGATAATTTTTTATCAGAAAGATACACACATATCAAATACCACAACATCTATTTTACCAACCCTCAGGCAAACAGAATGCTATTTTTCTAATTAACAAGTCCAGATTAAAAAAAATACTTCCCTCTTGACAGTAGCTCATGAGATTTCTGCTGAACTTTATAAAAAACATGAAACAAAAAGTACAGCATGTCTAGGACTGTTGTGATGGAAGCAGAAAGAAAAGTGCTTAATTATAAAATCTGTGATACTGCAGGTAGGTGGGAAAGAATGATCCCTTTCAGAAGCATTGAACTGTAATCATCTCCTTTGTCTACTGAGCTTTACCTCAGGCAAACGCACAGAAGAAACAGAAGAGATGTAGTCTCCTCTGCGTTGCCCTAACAATCACTGTTAACTGATTTAAAACTAAGTGCAAGCTTAAAAAGAAAGTCACACAACTTTTAGTTTCATTCATGTAACTTTTGCCCTGAGCAGACCTGTCATTCTAACCTAAGAAACGAACTTTGAAGTCTTTGGCCCCCAGTTGTGCAAATACCGCATTGCTTTCAGCATGCACATCTTGGAGGTACCCAACTGCAGAGCAGGACACGAAAGGGTCTGCTGTTTCCCACACTTGGACAATGCAGTGTGTGTACAGTTTTCTCGAGGTGCATCAGTAATGCGAACTGCAGCCTGCAGCAAAGACAGATTTAGTATAATTTTCTTAAGGTTTAATATGCGTAGCCAATATAATCAGCTTAGTTTTGGATTAGCCGTAGTTTCCAAGAAATTTTGAAGGTGGGATATGATGGGCACTGCGGTAATAGAATCTTGATTTTGTGGAGGTATAAATAACTGTTGCCAGGTCAGGCTTTAGGAGAAACTACTACAATCAACTTACAGAGAAGGCAGGCGCTTTGGACATGCCACAGGGGATTTGGGGAGCAGCTTGTCCCCAAATGACCTTTTGTGACTTCACCTTGGGTGGAACTTGAGCTACACATCACTGCAAACCAGATGCATATGTACGGTAATTAATATATTTAAGTCACATTTTCCCCTTACCTTACAGCAACTGCATGAAACACTCTAGGCTAGAAGCTGCTGAATCAGGAAATGGATCAGAAGCTAACTAAAATGTCTTTCTAGTTATTGATTCCTGTTCTCTATTTCATGTCAGCTTCCTAGAATCCATCCAACACAAGCACGAAAGGGTAATGAGTTTCTGAACACACACTCTAATAGTGCACACTGCATCAAAGCTTTCAGTAATTGCCTGGATGCTGCTTCCCAGCAGTACTAAACAACTTAAATATAATTAGCTGGAAGCCCTATGGGCTGCATTTCCCCGCTGGAACACCTCTTACACTAATCCATTTATCAGGCTGACAGATGACTGAATTGCTGGTACTATGGACCCATTCTACTAATAATATTTCTCAAGCCAACATTTTGGTTCATTCCTTATCTGGTACATTTTTGCAAAGAAAAAAACTGCATTATTTAGAGTGGGAGGAAAACCAGACATCTAACACATTCAGGTCTTCCCAGTAGTGAACAATGTTATTTGTTTAATCAGCTCACGAAGTATAACGCTGAAGCTATCAGGCAGAAGATGGAAAAGAAATGTATGCATTATGGAACTGTACAGCGTCAAGTAACAGGGAAACACACAAACACTGAAAGGACTTTTGGAAGTTTTCCAGCCACTCAAAAGTTTTTGGAAATTTGAATAAGAGGATAGTTTTCAGGCCTAGTTTTCAGGCCTTTCAGACCTTCCTGAAGATGGCCTGATGATAGCTATCAAGCCAAAATTTCTCCATACTATTTATTTCTTGTACATCCTTCTGAATGATAGGCAACAAAAGAAATTTTAAAATTGTTTGAATTATGTGCAAATAGACATGAATTGAACATCATGCTGCCACAGAACCATGTACTTTGCAAGCTGCTAGAGAACTCTCATAGAAGAAGAACAACAACAAAAATTTATTGGGCAGAGTTTTCTAATGTTGTAACGAAAACTACTTTATCATTGTATTCCTATGGCTTTTACTTCCACACAGGTTCCAGTGAATGGACCTCATAGGGGCTGAAATCTTGGGGACTGCAGGCAAGGTCTTCCCAAATGTGCCATGCTGTTGAAATTAAGTGATTGTAAAAATGCTAAATTCTCATCAAATTCTTTTAAACTACAAAAAAAAAAATAAATTCTAGGATGTTATACTCTTATGCTTCCTTTATAACAAATTGTGGGAAGGAAATAATAAGGGATGAAGCTAGTAACGCTGAGTAAGAGGATATAGAAAAAGGGGTTTTAAATGGTGCTCATCCTCTAGACCCATACTACTGTGGTCAATAATCCATATTTTGGCTTGGAATCACAAGAACCCAGATGTTGTGGTAGCATTGTTTATCTAGTTATTTCCCTTGGATGTTCTCATCAGGGACACAGAAAATCTTGATGTCGTAAAACAATAAACCAAGAATGACTCCTTGTACTACTTCCACATGAGTCTAACCAGCTGACAGTCAACACTCATGAATTCTCTTAAAAACAGTACTGCAAATTAAAGTTAACCCATAGCCTCATCCTTTTACTTGGATAGTCATCTGTATGAATTCAATACCAAAGAGTGAATACAAAAGCTATACTGAAATATTTAACAATGAAAGAGGTAATCGAGGTCCCTTCCAATCCCTAATATTCTGTGTGTGTGTGTGTGTGTGTGACTGAAATATAGTTATTGAGGTATCAAAAAAAGACTGATTTAGCTTGTGAATCAAACAGCAGCAAGATGAAGTACAGTCAGCACTTCCTTGGATCAGAGACCAACTGTCCATCTCAGAACAGGGCCAAGGAACAACAGTTACTCCAGACTTATTTTTGAAAATGGAATCACAGGTGTTTATACTGTCTGGTAAAGTATGTAGCAGGTTATTAAGTACTGAGTTGTTGGAGATTTCTTCATGTGAACCCAGGAGCAGAAATCTGTTTTACATGTACTCTCCACCCACTCCTTCCCTCCGGCCTTAAACTGGAAAACTCATCCTAGAGACATTGACATCTGCACATCAGCCGGCCAACTTCCCTGTCATTCAGAGCCAGCCTCCTCCTACCCAGCTTCACCTCCTCTGCTTTGTGTATTTTCTACTCCTACAAAGGAGCAGACAGTCTCCTGAGCAAGGGCTGCCCTGAACCATACGAACCTCAACACTTGTCAGTCATACTTTCACATGTAATGCAGCATTTCACACTCCTGTTTCCACAGGCTCCTTCGAAAGGCAGTGGTGTTGAGAAGAACAAACATCAGATCTAATTCAAAGAACATTTTAAAGTAGAAAATGTTGAAAAATCTTCTCCTGCTTTTTGCCATTTTAAAAAAAAATAGATCATGGTCATGAATTTTGTAAGTAAGAAACCGTCTTTGTCAGGCCAGGAATATAACATTACCTTCATTTCTATGCTTTATGAAAAAGCTTTCTACATTGTCAGTGCAAGTGAATTTCCTGGGTATTATTCCTCATTTGAAACAATTCTTTAATTCTTGAGGTAAAGAATATATCTTTAAAACACTTCCAAAATTACTACACAAAAAGATTCTTTATTTTAAGCAAGGGGTAAATATATAGCAGCTTTATAGTTAAAACAGTTGCACTAAATTCTTGGGGTTCTATAATAGAAGCAGAAAAAAGAGTCTAAGAAGACAGGAATCATCTAAGAATAAAACTTACAGCTGGAGTCATACTTCCCCAACTCCCGTACTTTGTATGGCAGGCGGGGTGCACTTGGAAGGATGCAGCATGCCAAGCAGTTCCATACTGCAAACATGCAGACGGTATTATGAGTGCAAATAAACGTCTGTTCTAAAAAGCATGGCAGAAGTGATTTAATACACTGATCTGCAAACAGAACATTTATTTGTAATATCTATTTGAAAATTAGACTTTTATATTCAGTAAATACTATCTTCAGCATTGGAAACATACTGAATTTTCTTGCAAGACGACTTCTGTGCAGTGTCCATCTTTGGACTTCTGACAGGACCAAACCCAGAACAGCCAGGTCTAACCCCTGCTTTCAGTCAGGTGTTGGAATAGAGTCCTCCTGAGGTTCCCTCCAACCTGGATTATCTTTTGACCTTACAATAATAATCTCTCCATGTTAAAACTGCATATGCTTGTTGTGCTATTTACAAAGAAAATGAGTTTAATAAGGAATGTATGGGCACAAACATACATATTGAATTCAGACAAGGTCTTAAAGATATCAAACATGAGATATTCTTTCTGAAAAAGTTTATGCCAGTTAAGCAACTACAACAAAGCTGAAGACTGATGTCTAAAGAACACAGAATATTTTTGTTATAATGCAGATTACCTTCCAACATTACCTTTTCCTTTTACCTAAATAATCTGTAGAGCTATAGGAGTAAAAACTATTTTTATTAAATTAAATTACAGTTTAATTCTTGAGGTAAAGAATTAAACTATGTGAATTGTAATCCTCTCCCAATTAAAATGCATGACATACAGTAGTAGGTTTTACTCTCTATCAAAAACGCAGCTGAGAATACTGGCCAAAGAAACACACTAAATTTAAAAAAAGAGCAGAAACATTAATTTCTCTGCAGTAAATAGGGCTGTGAAAAACCCAAGCATTTCAAAACACACAGACAAAACCACTCTGCAACAAATGTCACACTGACTCTGTGGAAAAGAGCACTGGTCTGGCAGCTTCTCGGTCTGAAGAACACAGTCCTTTCAGCTGGCCAGTAACCCAGGTATTTCACTACATTCGATCTTGTAAATAAAATATTGTAATAGTCAGTAGTAGAAATGAAATTCCAGGAAAAAAACCCTTCAAAATTATCACTTGCATGTTACAGGAAATAACTTCTCTAAATTTTGTTCCAGTTGACTGGTTAAGCTGATTAACCTGATGGCTGATACTAGCTGTCTCATAGGAGTAAATGGGTATCTATACCTCCACACTGAGACCAAATTCACCTCTTTTGACTAGCATATATGAGAAAAATTTGTTTGTATAATGAGACTGGGATAAATTCCTTTAATGCATTTGAATAAAGTATTATCTCTCAATATATGTGATGTTCTATGCTTTAATGCAGTTCTGATACCATAAATAGTATGATCTAACTATCTTTGGTTTGTTTTATTTCATCTTCCCACCTACTTTAAGAAGCATCTAAGCTAATAAAACTCACAGATTTTTAATGACTTGCTAGCCTGTACTTTATTGAAGGGACACACACCAAGAGTAGTCAGGATCTTAGTAGTAGTAGTAAGTGGTTATCTAAATGATTTAGACAATACATGGTTTATATTCTGTACCTCGTGATATGTTCAGACATATTAAAGTCTGTAAAGTACATTTCAAAGCCTCTCTGAAAAACTTTGATAAAGAGTCAGAACTTAAAAAACAACCAAACCAAAAAATCCCAAATGCAAAACCACACCAAAGCTTGAAAATTCAACTAATTAGTTAAACTTCTCGAGGAGGCAGAAGGACTTTGGAATGCATAAAACTGCAAAGTTAATTTGCTTTCCTTTTTCCTGAAGTTTCCTTGGCCTCACTAGTTCAGCATGAAAGCCCAAAGGTCCTGATTCTGTTGCTCCAAACATAATTTCTGGAAAGCCTGCACAGTCCAAAGAACTTAAGAATGGAAAGAGTAAAATGCTTCTTACTACTTCTAGCACCATGAAGTGTCTCAGTGTTTAATGATTACCTGTACACCAACTTTATTTAATAAATTCTTCTAGCTCTGCTCAATAAATAGTAGGTCTGTTTTTTTTACATGCTAAAGTGAGAAATTAAGAACATCTGAAAGACATACCGATCCGGACAATAATAGGAATTACAATGCAGAGTTGCTTTGATTTCACTGCTTTGTGAATTTTGCTTAAATTCTCACATATATATATATATATATATATATATATATATGTACATCCTAACATAACAGGGCACCTTCATGTAAGTTTTATAGCTCTGAATTTTATGCAGCCAGTATGTGAGGTTACTTTAAGTCAGCATTAAAAGGTGATTTTTCCCAGGGTCTGAGAAGTGCAATTACCATTTGACTTCAAAACAAAAGGCAAGCAGCCTCCAGTTCTGGAAACCGTGTCAGTCTTTTCATCCTGGAAACTAAATTCTCCTTCTGCAAATTGAGAAAATTATGAAAAGTGAGAGCAAGCATTTGCACAGAAAGATATCTGCTTTTATTGTGCTATATTAAATGAAACAGAACCTTTTTATTTAATGATGCAACGTTTCAGGGATATTCACGGCACTTAACTTTGATTCTAATTTAAGTACATGTATATGGATGCTGATGCCTAAAGCTGGGTTGTATGAATATTCAGTCTTTATTATAATGAGTAGTTTTCTTGTATTACATTAGTAGGAAAAGAAGGACCTAATGGCAAAAGATTCACTGAAATCAAAGAAGAAGAATTATAGCAATAACATCAGCAACAAAAAAGGGATAATTAAAGAGTCTTTTTGCATCTCAGTTTACAGGTTTTGTTTACTTTACATCTATGTGTTGTAGTGAGATGCAAGGTGTTATAGTCATTTTTTGCCCTAGCCTTTGAAATTATTTAGGAAAATTATGAGGCATAGCCCAAGAGGGTTATACATTCTGCTTAGAAATTTTGGAGGATGGGTATTAAAAAGTTAAATTTACTCAGGGTAGCAGAAAGTCTAGCCATATTCCCCATTCTATCCACCATAGTTTGCAATTTCAGGCTGCAGTCATGCTTCTTGTTCTCAGTGAAGCTTCACTGGTGTAGCCTTATTCCCTTGCTTCTCATCATCACTCCTGCCGAACATTGCTGCCCCTCGGTATCTGTGGAATAACTGCTTATGTCAAAATGATTCTTATTAAAAGAGTTCAGAGAGTTGGTGTTAAAAAGTATTTAAACTAACCTAGATTACAGTGAACATATCAGGTTAGGGAGTGACTACATGATCAATTAAATCTCGTGGGAGCAATACTGAACAGTTGTGAACAGTGGGGGACCAGGAGCCTATTCAGCCAATTCAGCTGCTGCCAGAGTAAGATGTGGGAGACAGAGAACTGCCTCATTCTCAGGTTTTGTTTCTTTCTTTTATTTTTATTTTATAAAATCCTTATTCC